>NW_027257930.1:300000-529156 GCF_045791955.1 Oncorhynchus clarkii lewisi | reverse complement strand
CCTTTAATCATATGTACTGGGAGTGACCAGGGGACATGTTTTGGAAAGAGGTTCCCTCTGTCTTATCTGCTGTAGTGGATGTCATCACACCTTGTTCCCCCAAACTGTTATCACTTAATGATCATTCACCACTATCATTACAGAAAATACCTTTCATGTCAGGTTTGACAGCAGCTAAAAAGATGTTGGAACTAAGATGTCTACAACCTCATTGGATCAGCACTTTATACACTGTTAGGATCCATGGGTCTACCACCACACCTCATTGGATCAGCACTTTATACACTGTTTTAATATATCTATCTGCTACTTCTTGATAGTCAGACTACTTCCCATTTACAGATAGACTACTCAGGTTCAAACTTTATTTAGGTATGTTTTTTGAATTAATGGCTATCCTATTTGTACGGAACAAGCGTCCTAATTCCCCAATGCGTACTATATCTCTCCTTTAATAACCTTCCGGGTGGCAAAACCAGGATTTATTAAGCTCTAGTTTATGTATGGTACTGCACCTTACCACAAGTCTCTCCCGTTTCTTCCTTCCTATCGATTTTGGTTAAAACACAAAGTAGAAACCCAGTGTATTTGTTCAGAATATCAAGCACCTATCATTGATTAAATCCAAACTCCTTTAGAACATTCAATCAAAAATATCCCAAATAATTCCTCCCAAATTAGAGAATAAAGGCTACTGACCTGCCGCCGACTGGGAAAAGCACTGTTCGTTGGATCTAGTCACCTTCCCTGTCGGTCTGGGGTGTACACCGGCTTGGTCTTTACCCTCAATTCAGAGGCCAGGTCTTAAATAACGGGACCAGACCCGCTCGTGCACGATTTTTCCGGCGTACGACCTCCAGATGGCAGGGACGGATATTTAGATCCAGGTTCGAAGGACCAAATGTTGCAGGAATTATATTCCTCTGTTTTAATACCCAATTAAAATTAAACACTCTGTCAATTCATAAGGATTTGTATGACCCTCATTTGTATAAAATGGACAGAGCCCAGTCTCAAAGTCAAACAGCAGATTTTATTCACGATAGTACTGCTCCTTACACATTTTACCACAGGTTATACACTTAAAATGAGGTCATTAGTTTCAGTACCAACCCGTGCCATCTCCGTTCTAGTACTAAGGCTGTATGGGTCTCACATCGTCTCACCCTATTAAGATACGACCGAGCCAAGGACATGCTTGTGAAGATAAGCATTCTAGCCAGACTGGCGATATAGTTCATTCATTTCTACCAAGAACAGACAGTCATTGTTCTAATTCTTGATTATATTTACACACATTATATTCAGCACTAGGATTAAAAAGAAAATTCATACATATACAATAACATAATAGTATTCTGATTAGTATATATACAGTAACATAATAGTATTCTGATTAGTACATATACAGTAACATAATAGTATTCTGATTAGTACATATACAGTATCATAATAGTATTCTGATTAGTACATATACAGTAACATAATAGTATTCTGATTAGTACATATACAGTATCATAATAGTATTCTGATTAGCACATATACAGTAACATAATAGTATTCTGATTAGTACATATACAGTAACATAATAGTATTCTGATTAGTACATATACAGTATCATAATAGTATTCTGATTAGTACATATACAGTAACATAATAGTATTCTGATTAGTACATATACAGTATCATAATAGTATTCTGATTAGTACACATACAGTAACATAATAGTATTCTGATTAGTACATATACAGTAACATAATAGTATTCTGATTAGTACATATACAGTAACATAATAGTATTCTGATTAGTACAGACACAGTAACATAATAGTATTCTGATTAGTACACATACAGTAACATAATAGTATTCTGATTAGTACATATACAGTAACATAATAGTATTCTGATTAGTACATATACAGTAACATAATAGTATTCTGATTAGTACATATACAGTAACATAATATTCTGATTAGTCAGTCCTGATTGAAATGTATACATAATTAGTCATTATTGATAAAAATTCCCTTAACATATCCACCCTATGATTAAATATTATACATCCAATCACACATGTAGTTATATTACAATATTAAAAAGCATACTACTATTTTTACTAGAAATATTTATTGTCATCAAAACATCACCTAAACATAACCCACTACTTGCATTCACACAGACTGTTTTTAGGACAACTTCAGAATCATAACTCTTCTTATCAGGATTTTCGTTACAATCTTCATAAAAAAAACAGTATAATAATGAAACAAGATACAACCTAACCTCCCTAAACATAAAAAATGGTCTCATCAAATATAAATTCCCCGCAAATGAAGAATCCAGATTCGTCCACTTGTTCTGTAGACATGCATGCAGCACTCCACGGGTCAGAACTTGGAATCGGCTCGTACCTCACCATCTGTTGTGTCATCGATTTCTCCAGAGTCCTGGAAATAAGGCCTCGTACACAGGGAATTAGACAACAGCCACATAAAACTAAAACAGTTACACAGATGAAGGTAACCCATAATACAGTGATCATAACATTTTTCCATTTGCCAAACATACTATCAAACCAATTAGTCAGAGAAGTATCCACCCCAGAGTTTTCTGCCAACCGGTGAGCCAGGGTGGTCAAACCAGCTGAGGCTTCGGTCACTGATTCGTCCGGAGCTGTGTTATTTGGGATGTAAGTACAACACATGGTCCCGAAAATCATGCATACCCTTTTCAGCCAATAACATATCTAATGCAATTCTATTCTGCCAAGCCATCAGGCTGGTTGTTTCAGTCTGTTCTGCCAAACCTTTAATAGCATCTTTCTTTATCTCTGGTACAATTGGTAAAACGCTGTTGATTATAATACATATAATTAATCCAGTCCACGTTCTTATTGAGAGTAGACCACCCGGAAATGCTTAACTCTAATCCTCCTGGGATCTGATATCTTGCTTTCAACTCATCTGGCACCCCCCGTGGAAACCCCAATGTTATCAATGTATACCCTGACATCATTTCCCAAGAGTACTGTACCGGGCCAAACGGTAATAATCTCCTCCGGTCACTGTAAAGGGAGGAACCTGTGGATATAAATAGTGCAAATCAATGCAACTGTCATTATCTGGCATTCCTGCTTTCGTGAACAGCTTTACCATACCGGCCTAACCTCCTCTACCCAGAACTGTACTAGGGTGTCGACTGAAAACTGGTCATATCCAACATACAATAATCCTAGATCCTCTTTCATTACTGTTTAAAGGGTAAGGCGTATCTTTATGCAATACATCCCTCTCTCCGGATTACAGTCAAAAACTCTCACCGTCACTATACTCCACCTCCTTCCATACTGGGTGAGTGGATTCATATAGCCCTCTCTCTCCAAATGAGCTATGACCTGTGTCCACGATCAATATGGGAACCTGCACCGATATATACCATAATGTCTCAGAGTCCTAGACTGCCATGTAGTTAGGGACCCCATTTGGTCTATATAAAACTCCATTGAGAGATCCTTCCCAACCTCTACTCTAACTTCCTGTCTACCCAGATCTAGGGATCTCTTATGCTTGTTTTGGAACAAAATCCTCATCGTCTAAACCATGGGTCAAATTACCACTCTCCGCATACTCAGGTAGGACGTGCTGTATCAGGAATATGGCACCAACGATAAGACAGCTCAGACGAACAGCTTCCATGTGAAGCACCACCCTCTCCCCGAGAACACATCACTAGCAAGAGCCAGACACACCTTCACTTCTATGAACAAAAACAGGGGTGAAAAGACAGGAAGGATTTTCTTCATTCGAGCGATGGCCCCTGGAATTCTGTTAATTCCAGTTCTCCTCTCAAACACTGTTTATTGTTCGACAGTGTCACTGTGTCTTACCCTCCCGCCGTGCGATATGAATCCGGGTAGCTCTTTCAGCTAGCTGTCACCAGGTGTCCTTGGTATGGTCCCCCCAACAAGCCTCTGGGACTGGATTGAGTGACTTCACCTGTAGTTCACCTGTAATGCATAAAATCCTGGACATACAGGCTTGGTTAACAAACAGTTTCTAATATGTTTTATCTGATTATATCTTTAACTTCTAGGCCTATTTGTTAGCTAAACATTTTTTTATTGTTTTTATTATTAGTTTATTATCCAATGGGCCACTAACTTACCCATCCCCCTTTTGATACCTGGCTCTGCCCAGGTAACAACCTTATCTACCCTAAATAATGACTTAGGTAGGATTAGTAAATTATCCTTATATTCTTACATTATCATGTATGTCCAATTCTCCCTTGGGCATCCATTCATATCAATCCTGTATCAATTATCTGGCAAATGTCTTATCTAGTTTAAGAAGTATTTGTGCTAAGCGTCTCACTGTTTGACTTTATCTAAAATCATTGATTTTAGAAAAAACATGTCTATAAGTGGCAATCTCTAAAGTCCTTACATTTCCTTAATCAATCTATCTTTATCCTTACAATAATTCTAAATCATCACAGATGTCATATATTCCTGTTAAATTTAGTAATATTTAAAAAACTCCTAATAGTCAAACAGAGCCAAAACAAATCCTAACCATATCAAAGTCCTTCCCACACTAATAAGCTCTTTCCTTCAGAGATCCTTAGAATTCTATCTGACAATAACATGAATTTAATATATGTTGCATAGTGTGTGGAATACCTTATCTACATTAATGTATCACCCCTAAGAACTGAAACTTATTTTTCTATGTAATTTCCTGCCCTATTGGCTTAATACGGTGTCCTGTCCAAACCTCAAAGGACCATGTTTTATCTCCCCCTATTTATTCTCAATGATAAATAGGATTATTTTCTGTTGTAATACCAAATCAATAATAGCCAATTCGAAAACTTCACTGCTAATATTGTAAAACAGAATCCTGAAACACTTTCTCATCAGTGATTCAAACAATAATTCTAACCCCAAACTAAAACTCCATTATAATTAATTGACCTTAAAACTAGTAACTCAATATGACCACATTCATTATACCAATGACTCTCCCCTGAGGCTGATCAGACCTCAGAAGATAGCCATGATAAGGTCAATAAGTCAACCCACCCTTGTATAGTCATGTTCCATACTACATTAGACATATTAAAGAACCCTTTATCCTTAAAATAAAAAAATTAACTTGTGTAATTAAAACTCATAAAATAAAAACTCATAAAGTTCCATATGTGAGCGTGCCTCTTTAAAATACCTTTGCACAATAACAAATAGTCCTAACAAATGTTTTATGTGTATGTATTTGCAAACCTTAATGATTAAACAACTTAATAAACTTCCAGGCCTTTTTCAATTTGGTCGTTTATTCCCTCAATCTCCCCCACTCTCCCCAAGATTATAATCCCAGGAAACGTCTAAAAGTGAGACACCTAAACATCAATTTTCCCAGAAGAACACAACACGCCTAACTAGCATTCACTATGCTACTTCGATTCAGAAACTCAAAAGTGAACTATAAACTAAACCTAATGATAATTCCCCTTTGACTCAAATCATTAATCATAAGTTTTAAACAACGTCTATGTATATGTTTACTTAAATGAACATGCTACCCTTAGATACAATTAACCAGATAACATTATTATCCAATGTATTACTTTTTCCCTCTGCCGCAAATGTCGTACATTTCTCAGGGTAAGAAATCTGTAATTTAATCCCAGATATTTAATAAAAATGTAAACTCATTCTCCCATGGCTCCTTTAATTTACTTATTTTAGATAACTTCCATCCGTCCCGGAATAAGGAATTCTACTTAAACACACCAGAATACAATGTTTAATTAAGTTAAATCATTTAGTCCATAATGTTGCTTGATCAGTGGTTATGCTGTTAGCAGGACAAAATGAGTCTACATGAAAAGTGGAATAATGTTAAAGCCTCGGCCCCTTTTCGCCTAAAATGACATACCCAAATCTAACTGCCTGTAGCTCAGGCCCTGAAGCAACGATATGCATATTATTGGTAAGAAAAAACTTTGAAGTTGTGAAAGGAATGTAGGAGAATATAACATATTAGATCAACTGTTTTTTTGTATTTTTTTTGTACCATCATCTTTGAAATGCAAGAGAAAGTTCATTATGTATTATTCCAGCCCAGGTGTAATTTTGATGTTGGCCACTAGATGGCAGAAGTGTATGTGCAAAGTTTCAGACTGATCCAATGAACCATTGCATTTCTGTTTCAAATTTTGTATCAAGACTGCCCAAATGTGCCTAATTGACAACAATTTTGGACCCCCTTGTGGCCCCCTTAAATGTGGAGTATGAAATAATTATTACGATATGACAACAATAATGTCTAACGTAACTGGCCCCTCTAACAGTACAACTGGCCCCAGCTTGGCCCCCCCAGTTGAAACGGTCTAGAACCACCAGTGAAGAATATGTGAATAAACATTTGAACGTATCTATTTTTCTGTTCAGGAAAAAATGGTCATGTCTATAAAACAACAATCTAAAATAGTCAATGGGTGATGAACATGTTTTATTTGACTACATTAAACATTAACATACGACACAAAGGAGGTATTCATCATAACTGGACCAGTTTGCCCCATTCTGTGTATTATTCAGTAATATATACATAAAAGGTGGGAAACCAAAGTCAATCTAGCCCAGTCTTCTGCTATGCAAATCATTACAGAGTTTAAGACTAAAGTATATGGAATGGAATGGGCAATTCATTAACGCATATATTTGTACACTGCATGTTTTGCATTAGATATATTAGACATCAGCAAACAACAAGAAAGGGAAATACATGTTTATAATGTTTATAATGTAGCACAGTTTTGTCCAGGCAATTCTGTTATCTAGCATTATCAGGGTTGGGTGAATGAGCCCCTTTACATACATCTCATTCTCAACTGACTAGAAAGAGTGTTTTGCCTGAGAACAGCACTAGCACTGTCCCTAGAACTGTCTTTAGCACTGTCCCTAGAACTGCCCCTAGCACTGTCCCTAGCGCTGTCCATAGAACTGCCCCTAGAACTGTCCCTCGCACTCTCCCTAGAACTGCCCCTAGCACTGTCCCTAGAACTGCCCCTAGCACTGTCCCTAGAACTGTCCCTCGCACTCTCCCTAGAACTGCCCCTAGCACTGTCCCTAGAACTGTCTTTAGCACTGTCCCTAGAACTGCCCCTAGCACTGTCCCTAGAACTGTCCCTAGCACTGTCCCTAGAACTGTCCCTAGAACTGTCCCTAGCACTGTCCCTAGCACTGTCCCTAGAACTGTCCCTAGAACTGTCCCTAGAACTGTCCGTAGCACTGTCCCTAGCACTGTCCCAAGAACTGTCCCTAGAACTGTCCCTAGAACTATCCCTATAACTGTCCGTAGAACTGTCCCTAGCACTGTCCCTAGAACTGCACCCTAGCACTACCCCTAGCACTGTCCCTAGAACTGTCCCTAGAACTGTCCCTAGCACTGTCCCTAGCACTGTCCCTAGAACTGTCCCTAGAACTGTCCGTAGCACTGTCCCTAGCACTGTCCCTATAACTGTCCGTAGAACTGTCCCTAGCACTGTCCCTAGAACTGCCCCTAGCACTGTCCCTAGCACTGTCCCTAGAACTGCCCCTAGCACTGTCTCTAGAACTGTCCCTAGAACTGTCCCTAGAACTGCCCCTAGCACTGTCCCTAGAACTGCCCCTAGCACTGTCACTAGCACTGTCCCTAGAACTGTCCCTAGCACTGTCCCTATATCGCACTGTCACTAGCACTATCCCTATATAGCACTGTCACTAGCACTGTCCCTATATAGCGCTGTCACTAGCACTATCCCTATATAGCACTGTCACTAGCACTGTCCCTATATAGCGCTGTCACTAGCACTGTAACTATATAGCACTGTCCCTGGCACTTTCCCTATATAGCACTGTCACTAGCACTGTAACTATATAGCACTGTCACTAGCACTGTCCCTATTTAGCACTGTCACTAGCACTGTAACTATATAGCACTGTCACTAGCACTGTAACTATATAGCACTGTCCCCATATAGCACTGTAACTATATAGCACTGTCACTGGCACTGTCCCTATATAGCACTGTCCCTATATAGCACTGTCACTAGCACTGTCCCTATATAGCACTGTCCGTCCCTATATAGCACTGTCCCTATATAGCACTGTCCCTATATAGCACTGTTCCCATATAGCACTGTCCCTATATATCACTGTCAATAGCACTGTAACTATATAGCACTGTCACTAGCACTGTAACTCTATAGCACTGTCACTAGCACTGTAACTATATAGCACTGTAACTATATAGCATTGTCACTAGCACTGTAACTATATAGCACTGTCACTAGCACTGTCCCTATACTGCACTGTCACGAGCACTGTCCCCATATAGCACTGTCCCTATATAGCACTGTCCCTATATAGCACTGTCACTAGCACTGTAACTATATAGCACTGTCACTAGCACTGTAACTATATAGCACTGTAGCTATATAGCACTGTCACTAGCACTGTAACTATATAGCACTGTCACTAGCACTGTCCCTATACAGCACTGTCACGAGCACTGTCCCCATATAGCACTGTCCCTATATCGCACTGTCCCTATATAGCACTGTCACTAGCACTGTAACTATATAGCACTGTCACTAGCACTGTAACTATATAGCACTGTCACTAGCACTGCCCCTATATAGCACTGTCCCTATATAGCACTGTCCCTATATAGCACTGTCACTAGCACTGTAACTATATAGCATTGTCACTAACACTGTCACCATATAGCACTGTCAAGAGCACTGTCCCCATATAGCACTGTCACGAGCACTGTCCCCCTATAGCACTGTCACGAGCACTGTCCCCATATAGCACTGTCACTAGCACTGTCCCCATATAGCACTGTCACTAGCACTGTAACTATATAGCACTGTAGCTATATAGCACTGTCACTAGCACTGTAACTATATAGCACTGTCACTAGCACTGTCCCTATACAGCACTGTCACGAGCACTGTCCCCATATAGCACTGTCCCTATATCGCACTGTCCCTATATAGCACTGTCACTAGCACTGTAACTATATAGCACTGTCACTAGCACTGTAACTATATAGCACTGTCACTAGCACTGCCCCTATATAGCACTGTCCCTATATAGCACTGTCCCTATATAGCACTGTCACTAGCACTGTAACTATATAGCATTGTCACTAACACTGTCACCATATAGCACTGTCAAGAGCACTGTCCCCATATAGCACTGTCACGAGCACTGTCCCCCTATAGCACTGTCACGAGCACTGTCCCCATATAGCACTGTCACTAGCACTGTCCCCATATAGCACTGTCACTAGCACTGTCCCTATATAGCACTGTCCCAATATAGCACTGTCCTCATATAGCACTGTCCCCATATAGCACTGTCCCCATATAGCACTTTCCCCATATAGCACTGTCCCTATATAGCACTGTCCCCATATAGCACTGTCACTAGCACTGTCCCTATATAGAGTTCTTTATGGCATTGACTACTTCTTCTGCTTCCTCTAGTGTTAAAAACTCACCCTGGAGAAAAGGTCTGATACCCTCACATGCATGGAGTCTCTCCTTTAATACTCCCTCTTCAACTTGGAGGGTGCGGTCAGCTGGCAGATGGAATGCCAGAGTCACATTGTCCCACATGAAATACTCAAAACCACGTCCAAGTTCTTCTGTTTCAACTGTTCCACTCTCTCTGTTGATGATCAGCTTCTTTGTATGGGTTTCACATATTGCTTCTGCACGCCAGACAATTTGACCATCTTTATAAATGCATATTGCCTTATCATTCTCATCAGCAAGAAGTGGGTACTCATCAAACTCTGTCACATCTGGACCGTGGACAACCACAACGTACATGATCTCCTGCTTGTAAACCACAGTTTCATAGACTCTCAGGACAGGCTTCTCTCCCTCACAGATCTGCTCTGTGTACATCTGCATGAGATCCTCCAAGGGGAAGGTAAACTTAAAGTTCCCGTACCGAGATCCCTTTTGGAAGACAGGGGAGGTGGTGAATTCCTTCAGGAATGGATTGTGTCTTTGTTCTTCACCCGTTGTTGGGTCAAAGGAAAGCTGTTCCTTTTCAAGGAAGCGATTCTCTGCTGCCTCAATTTCCCCTTCTGTAATGTGAAGAGCCCACCATGTGAAACCCCCTGTTTGCCCTGCTGTAAATCCACTCAGATCCATGATTCCTGTCAGGCCTGTTGGAGTGGTTACATGACAGACTGTGTCCACGTGAAATTCCGCTCGGTCAGCTTTGGGGTACAGTGGAATGTCTTTTGAAATAAGACGTCTACAACTTAGTGGGGTCTCCATTTTCAAGGTTTCTATACTCTGATGCTCCCCGCGGAAAAAGGTCTCCGTTATTCCTCTTTGGTTTTGTCGCTGCATTTTCTTTCCCTGAAAAGATGAAAGTTGACAGTCAGATGAGTCGTGTGTCTCTTTATTTAACTAGATTGTTTGCACAACATCATTATGAGGCGTTGACAAATGTTATAAAATAAAGGTTTAGATGCAACAATATGAAAATCCTTAAGATCCACATGATAGTTGTAAACATTTTGAAGCTGTGTCGCTTATTTACAAAGGCAAAAGACAACACAAACTTACAATGGAATAATAGCAGATGTAATTGTGGGTTACAATCGGGTGAGACAGTATAAGTTCACAAGGTTTATTTTTATTTGATATTCTTCTAGAATCAATGGGTATACAGGATATCTAACAAAACATGAAATAATAACAAAATAAGATTCATTTCAAAAAGAGATACCATTGTAATGAGTTGTATCATTTGAGTATTTGTACTGTGTTTTAGACAAAGATACAATATCTATTGAACACAACTCCTGGAAGTCATCATCTCTACTACTAAATATATTTAGAATCAAAAGACATCTGTATAATGTGTTCCTCTTATACTGGACATAAATAATACTACATTAGTTTTCAGTCAAACCATCAGCTGAACAAATGTACTGAAATGTATCCTTCTAAAACACAAACTGAACAAGCATTTCTATAACATCGTTTTGGTTACTTCTTTGTGTGCAGTAGGGTACTTAACATGAGAGTATGTTTCAGTAAGTAAGACCTAGCAAATACTAACTGTATCTCTTGTCTTCACTTAACCAATAAGGCACGAGGGGGTGTGGTGTATGGCTAATATACTTAACCAATAAGGCACGAGGGGGTGTGGTGTATGGCTAATATACCACGGCTAAGGGCTGTTCTAAGACATTGTGGAGTGCCTGGATACAGCCCTTAGCCGTGGTATATTGGTCATATACCACAGAGGGGGTAAACAGAGGTGGTAAACTGGTGACCAACGTAATTAGAACAGTAAAAATAAATGTTTTGTCATACCCGTGGTATACGGTCTGATATACCACAGCTGTCAACCAATCAGCATTCAGGGCTGGAACCACCCAGTTTACAATTAAATGTATAATACGTTTGCTTGGTTAAGTATTTATGCCCCATACCATAGGTTATATAGACTACAGTATTTATGCCCCATCCTGTTATACCCCATACCATAGGTTATATAGACTACAGTATTTATACCCCAGACTGTTATACCCATACCATAGGTTATATAGACTACAGTATTTATGCCCCATCCTGTTATACCCCATACCATAGGTTATATAGACTACAGTATTTATGCCCCAGACTGTTATACCCCATACCATAGGTTATATAGACTACAGTATTTATGCCCCATACCATAGGTTATATAGACTACAGTATTTATGCCCCAGACTGTTATACCCCATACCATACCATAGGTTATATAGACTACAGTATTTATGCCCCATACCATACCATAGGTTATATAGACTACATTATTTATGCCCCATACCATAGGTTATATAGACTACAGTATTTATGCCCCAGACTGTTATACCCCATACCATACCATAGGTTATATAGACTACAGTATTTATGCCCCATACCATACCATAGGTTATATAAACTACAGTATTTATGCCCCAGACTGTTATACCCCATACCATAGGTTATATAGACTACAGTATTTATACCCCATACCATAGGTTATATAGACTACAGTATTTATACCCCATACCATAGGTTATATAGACTACAGTATTTATGCCCCATACCATAGGTTATATAGACTACAGTATTTATGCCCCATACTGTACTGTAGGTTATATAGACTACAGTATTTATGCCCCAGACTGTACTGTAGGTTATATAGACTACAGTATTTATACCCCAGACTGTACTGTAGGTTATATAGACTACAGTATTTATGCCCCAGACTGTTATACCCATACCATACCATAGGTTATATAGACTACAGTATTTATGCCCCATACTGTACTGTAGGTTATTTAGACTACAGTATTTGAGCAAAAGTGCTTGTCGAACATCTCATTCCAAAATCATGGCCATTAATATGGAGTTGGTCCACTCTTCTGGGAAGGTTTTTCACTAGATGTTGGAACATTGCTGTAGGGACTTGCTTCCATTCAGCCACAAGAGCATTAGGGAGGTTGGGCACTGATGTTGGGCGATTAGGCCTGGCTCGCAGTCGGCGTTCCAATTCATCCCAAAGGTGTTTGATACATTTGAGGTCAGGACTCTGTGCAGGCCAGTCAAGTTCTTCCCTTCAGTTGGCTAGCGTTCTCCTGGCATCCACCAAACCCAGATTCATCTGTCGGACTGCCAGATGGTTAAGCGTGATTCATCACTCCAGAGAACGTGTTTCCACTACTCCAGAGTCCAATGGCAGCGAGCTTTACACCACTCCAGCAGACGCTTGGCATTGCACATGGTGATCCTAGGCTTGTGTGCGTGCAACTCCCGACAAACAGTTATTGTGCTGACGTTGCTTACAGAGACAGTTTGGAACTCGGTAGTGAGTGTTACAACCGAGGAAAGACGGTTTGAAAGCGCATCAGCACTCTGAGGTCCCGTTTTGTGACCTTGTGTTGCCTACCACTTCGCGGGTGAGCCGTTGTTGCTTCTAGACGTTTCCACTTCACAACAACAGCACTTAGGGTTGACCAGGGCAGAAACTTGATGAACTGACTTGATGAAAAGGATCCTACTTTATGGTTTATAGGGTGCCTACATTGAAGAATCTCAAGTATAAAATATATTTGGATTTATTTAACACTTTTTTGGTTACTACACGACTCCATATGTGTTATTTCATAGTTTCATGTAGAAAATAGTAAAAATGAAGAAAAACCCTTGAATGAGTCAGTGTGTCCAAATGTTGTACTGTTAATGTATTTAAAGTGTAATATTGGGATGCAAACTAAATGAATACATTTAAACACTACATGTATATCTGACATAGTACAGGTGTCATATTTATTAAAGCCCATAACCATGTGTGTGAGGTGTATACTTTCATTTCAAAGTAGATTTGTTTAAACACATTTGACCACAGTGGTGGGTCAAAATGACCCGAGGACAGCGGGAGAGTTGATCACAGTGTTGGGTCAAAATGACCCGAGGACAGTGGGAGAGTTGACCACAGTGGTGGGTCAAAATGACCCGAGGACAGTGGGAGAGTTGACCACAGTGGTGGGTCAAAATGACCCGAGGACAGTGGGAGAGTTGACCACAGTGGTGGGTCAAAATGACCCGAGGACAGCGGGAGGGTTGATCACAGTGTTGGGTCAAAATGACCTGAGGACAGTGGGAGGGTTTTAAAAACTATCAAGAAACACTCTGTGGGACCCTGATTTAGCCCAATACAGTAACAAGTTAAATAGGATCAAATTCAACCGTTTCTCTTTTAAAGTGATGAAGACATGGATATCTCATGGTGTGGTGGGGTATGCAGTGGGTCAACTTGGAGCACCTTTATCTCCTGAATGTTTGAATATGCCAGCTTAATAGAATATTGTTATATTTAAACCCACTTTGACTGACTGGACCTGAATGTTTCTACCACCAACCTCACACCTGTTTTAAACAGTTTTTTCCTGTTCTCCTTCATCTAAGATCGTTGCATTGTACATCGTTTTGTTGTTGTGAATACTGTCATTATTATTGGTAGTAAATTGTGTACTCTATGTTGAGTGTCGTGTTATTCATGTAACAGTTACATTGCAACTTATTAATGGACAATACTTCAGCTGCTTTTAATGATCTGTTACATTGAAGGGGCAATCTGGGATTCAAAAAATAACAAAGGCGCCACCCTGCCATTCTTTGGGGGTAAACAGCCGAGGGATGGGGTGAGTTATATTCTTCAAGAATCAATGGCTACAATATATATCATTCATTTAAAAGTCCACAAATGCATCATGTACCAATCACAGATTTCTGCTTTAAATGCCTGGATACATTATGGCATGAAAATCCCTCAAAGAAGAAACCGTCATTAATCACTAAGTCAAAATACATTTTAGATAACGATGTCAGAAGTAACATATTTATTTGATTTTAGTTACATATAACCTTCATCAAAGATGATACTATATCTATATTTAATACATTAAACTCATTCGCCATTTGTCATCCAATCAAACCATTGCCATTTGAATGCATTAGGCAGCTATGCTATCGTAAATACAGTATCTTATGTATTCTAAATAACCGCCCATTTGGAAAAGGAAAATGCAATAAATATTTACTCTGAGCTGCGCTTCGATCGGTTGGTCGTAGATGGAAGGCTGGGTTGTCCTTTGAACAATGTCTGGTGGTAGAACGTATACTTGGTAGAATCGTCGCCGTGTGGTAGAACAGGTCCTTTGTCCGTCCTATCCTAGCCCACGTTTCCAGCTGTGGTTGCTAACGCAACAACTAGGAGGTATCACTTCTTTAGTGAATAAGAGTTCAAAGTTCACACCAAGTTGCCATACTTTAAGCTCATGCTATATTCTGGAAGGTATAGTCGAAATTCATCCTTTCGGTGTGTTGATCATCATCTTCACGTTGAAATTCGATGCTAATTTCAGTAGGTTCTTGTCGTTTAACCAGAGCTCACGCTGAGGTTGGCTTAGTTCTGTTGTTGATCTTGTCCTTTTCAAGTGGAGACCACCGTCCTCTTCTCCTTGGAACAGGAGGTTACATTTTCATATCAGGGCTTATATAGTAGGAGAGAGAAGGGCGTGTTTCATAGTTTATAACCAATGTCTGTTCACTTGGGCGGGACCTCTGAGTGAGCAGAGTTTATAACCAATGTCTGTTCACTTGGGCGGGACCTCTGAGTGAGCAGAGTTTCTCTATGACAAACCGTTCTCTAATTTAAGAAGCTGAAATTACATTTCATCTATTCACAAATAGTTTCATATTTTAACATCACATTCCAAGTTGAATAATATCATAGAGGGGATTGTTTTCACTGCTCCACATGTCTGGACATGTCTGTACGTGTAGTTCACATTTGTACTACAGGGGTCAGTCTAGGACAGGTCATCACATTCCAAGTTGAATAATATCATGGAGGGGATTGTTTTCACTGCTCCACATGTCTGGACATGTACGGACATGTATGGACGTGTAGACATGGCAATAGTAGTATCTTTTGTTTCCTACAGCTTACATGGGTACATGGATGAAGCAACAGTTCACTTTTGTACTACTGGGGTCAGTCTAGGACAGGTCATTGAATTTTCAAGATGAAAAACATCATGGAGGGGATTGTTCTGACTGATGTTAAATAAAGTTTGACTGCCTCCTTCTTACAAATGATCCACAAAATATACAAATAAAATCAAACTTGGTTCAACACAGTGGTGGGTCATTTTCACCCGAGGACAGCGGGAGGGTTGATCACAGTGTTGGGTCATTTTGACCTGAGGACAGTGGGAGGGTTGATCAGAGTGTTGGGTCATTTTGACCTGAGGACAGCAGGAGGGTTGATCACAGTGGTGGGTCAAAATGACCTGAGGACAGCGGGAGAGTTGATCACAGTGGTGGGTCAAAATGACCTGAGGACAGCGGGAGAGTTGATCACAGTGGTGGGTCAAAATGACCTGAGGACAGTGGGAGAGTTGATCACAGTGGGAGGGTTGATCACAGTGTTGGGTCAAAATGACCTGAGGACAGCGGGAGAGTTGATCACAGTGGTGGGTCAAAATGACCTGAGGACAGCGGGAGGGTTGATCACAGTGGGGGGTCAAAATGACCTGAGGACAGCGGGAGTGTTGATCACAGTGGTGGGTCATTTTGATCTGAGGACAGTGGGAGGGTTGATCACAGTGGTGGGTCAAAATGACCTGAGGACAGTGGGAGAGTTGATCACAGTGGTGGGTCAAAATGACCTGAGGACAGCGGGAGGGTTGATCACAGTGGGGGGTCAAAATGACCTGAGGACAGTGGGAGAGTTGATCACAGTGGGGGGTCAAAATGACCTGAGGACAGTGGGAGAGTTGATCACAGTGGTGGGTCAAAATGACCTGAGGACAGTGGGAGAGTTGATCACAGTGGTGGGTCAAAATGACCTGAGGACAGCAGGAGGGTTGATCACAGTGGTGGGTCAAAATGACCCGAGGACAGCGGGAGGGTTGATCAGAGTGTTGGGTCAAAATGACCCGAGGACAGCGGGAGGGTTGACCACAGTGGTGGGTCAAAATGACCCGAGGACAGTGGGAGGGTTTTAAAAACTATCAAGAAACACTCTGTGGGACCCTGATTTAGCCCAATACAGTAACAAGTTAAATAGGATCAAATTCAACCGTTTCTCTTTTAAAGTGATGAAGACATGGATATCTCATGGTGTGGTGGGGTATGCAGTGGGTCAACTTGGAGCACCTATATTATCTCCTGAATGTTTGAATATGCCAGCTTAATAGAATATTGTTATATTTAAACCCACTTTGACTGACTGGACCTGAATGTTTCTACCACCAACTTCACACCTGTTTTAAACAGTATGATTTTTCCTGTTCTCCTTCATCTAAGATCGTTTCATTGTACATCGTTTTGTTGTTGTGAATACTGTCATTATTATTGGTAGTAAATTGTGTTCTCTATGTTGAGTGTCGTGTTAATCATGTAACAGTTACATTGTAACTTATTAATGGACAATACTTCAGCTGTTTTTAATGATCTGTTACATTAAAGGGGCAATCTGGGATTCAAAAAATAACAAAGGCGCCACCCTGCCATTCTTTGGGGGTAAACAGCCGAGGGATGGGGTAAGTTATATTCTTGAAGAATCAATGGCTACAATATATATCATTCATTTAAAAGTCTACAAATGCATCATGTACCAATAACAGATTTCTGCTATAAATGTCTAGATACATTATGGCATGAAAATCCCTCAAAGAAGAAACCATGTCACTAATCACTAAGTCAAAATACATTTTAGATAACGATGTCAGAAGTAACATATTTATTTGATTTTAGTTACATATAACCTTCATCAAAGATGATGCCTATATCTATATTTAATACATTAAACTCATTGGTCATTTGTCATCCAATCAAACCATTGCCATTTGAATGCATTAGGCAGCTATACTATCGTAAATACAGTATCTTATGTATTCTAAATAACCGCCCATTTGGAAAAGGAAAATGCAATAAATATTTACTCTGAGCTGCGCTTCGATCGGTTGGTCGTAGATGGAAGGCTGGGTTGTCCTTTGAAGAATGTCTGGTGGTAGAACGTATACTTGGTAGAACCGTCGCCGTGTGGTAGAACGGGTCCTTTGTCCGTCCTTTCCCAGCCCACGTTTACAGCTGTGGTTGCTAACGCAACAACTAGGAGGTATCACTTCTTTAGTGAATAAGAGTTCAAAGTTCACACCAAGTTGCCATACTTTAAGCTCATGCTATATTCTGGAAGGTATAGTCGAAATTCATCCTTTCGGTGTGTTGATCATCATCTTCACGTTGAAATTCGATGCTAATTTCAGTAGGTTCTTGTCGTTCAACCAGAGCTCACGCTGAGGTTGGCTTAGTTCTGTTGTTGATCTTGTCCTTTTCAAGTGGAGACCACCGTCCTCTTCTCCTTGGAACAGGAGGTTACATTTTCATATCAGGGCTTATATAGTAGGAGAGAGAAGGGCGTGTTTCATAGTTTATAACCAATGTCTGTTCACTTGGGCGGGGCCTCTGAGTGAGCAGTGTTTATAACCAATGTCTGTTCATTTGGGCGGGGCCTCTGAGTGAGCAGAGTTCCTCTATGACAAACCGTTCTCTCATTTAAGAAGCTGAAATTATATTTAATCTATTCACAAATAGTTTCGTATTTTAACATCACATTCCAAGTTGAATAATATCATAGAGGGGATTGTTTTCACTGCTCCACATGCCTGGACATGTCTGGACGTCTAGTTCACATTTGTACTACAGGGGTCAGTCTAGGACAGGTCATCACATTCCAAGTTGAATAATATCATTGAGGGGATTGTTTTCCCTGCTCCACATGTCTGGACATGTATGGACATGTATGGACATGTAGCCGTGGCAATAGTAGTATATTTTGTTTCCTACAGCTTACATGGGTACATGGATGATGCAACAGTTCACTTTTGTACTGGATCAGTCTAGGACAGGTCATTGAATTTTCAAGTTGAAAAACATCATGGAGGGGATTGTTTTCACTGCTCCACATGTCTGGACATGTACGGACATGTATCGACGTGTAACCGTGGCAATAGTAGTAAATTGTGTACTCTATGTTGAGTGTCGTGTTAATCATGTACAATACTTACTTACTTGTAATCACAGTATACACTACCATATCAGTACACACTACCATATCAGTATACACTACGGTTACGGTTAGGCACAGGGGTTGCGACTGTGAAAGGTGCTCAGAGAGCTACATCTCGGCATCATCCTGAGGAGCTACTAGCAACAACAGTTAGAAACATGAGGCACTTTCCCTGTGGTTATTGACCGTGTGCTGTTTGGGGTTTGCTTCCAATTCCCTAGTACTTATAATTGCTGTATCAAAAGAACTATGTTACTAATTACACACATATATGGAAATAGCTACGGGGTTGGACGATGGCCTATGTAAACAGAAGACAATTCGATTCACTCCGTGTCTCTTACCGAAATGAACATGGCAACTGGCCCCTATTGGACAGATCGTGGCTTCCACTGTTAGAATGACTGGGTGAGAAGTGGTGGGGTTCCGTCTCCGAAGAGCAGCTAATATCATCCCTGAATAGACCCGAAGTCACTGTAGGAGCTATTGCCATCGCGGCCTACTTTGGTGACATGCCCTGAGGTGTGTGTTCAGGTGTGGTGAAGAGCCCTGACAATAGCCTCATCCCATTTGCTATATACAGTATGTCACCCGAGGCCATTACAAATGCACGGACTTCGTAGACTGGGACAGAGGTGAACCTGTTGCGATGATAGAGGATGTGATTGAAGCAGTCCCAGAAGGTTACTAGACCGAGAGAAATACTGATAAGGTAACCTGTGATAAGTGCGGGTTTGTGCCTGTAAAAGATGCAGTAGTCAACAGCGTGATTGACACAGCTATACACTTCAACACCATGGCACATGGACTATATGAGGTTGAAAAGGTGACCTTTGTACCAAGACCCCTTCCTACGCTGCAAGAGCTCTGCAGGAGCAGGATGGTGAAAGATGTAGCAGGACCAATCAGGAGACAATGGGAGATGGAAACTCCACCCCATCTCAACCACTTCATACAGGCCGGTCCATATGCAAAGAGATAGAGGACATGAACATTGAACTCCTGCACATCTAAATGAATATATCAGGCAGTATAAGTCTCATTATACTATACCATTATGTATCCTTGGTTTGACATGACAGCAATGCAGTGAATCACCAGTCATTTCAGAGCCTTGTTCTTGTCTATTCACATAGATTACAAACAGCAGTAACATTACCACCACACATGTTCCACCCAGAGATTATGGCTGGGCTTTCCACCCAGAGATTATGGCTGGGCTTTCCACCCAGAGATTATGGCTGGGCTTTCCACCCAGAGATTATGGCTGGGCTTTCCACCCAGAGATTATGGCTGGGCTTTCCACCCAGAGATTATGGCTGGGCTTTCCACCCAGAGATTATGGCTGGGCTTTCCACCCAGAGATTATGGCTGGGCTTTCCACCCAGAGATTATGGCTGGGCTTTCCACCCAGAGATTATGGCTGGGCTTTCCACCCAGAGATTATGGCTGGGCTTTCCACCCAGAGATTATGGCTGGGCTTTTCACCCAGTACCGCTTCATCCAAGTGTGTCTGGGTTATCCAACAAGAGTCCATTCAGTGGTTTCTAGCCTTTACAGTTGCATCCAAGCGTGTCTCTATATCCAGCCATTAACAATACATCCCACACAGGTTGCTTAGCAACCCGTTTACCACTTATCACACTGTGGCTGTAGTATCCACACAGGTTGTTTAGCAACCGATTTACCACAAATCACACTGTGGCTGTAGTATCCACACAGGCTGTTTAGCAACCCGTTTACCACTTATCACACTGTGGCTGTTGTATCCACACAGGTTGTTTAGCAACCCGTTTACTACTAATCACACTGTGGCTGTAGTATCCACACAGGCTGTTTAGCAACCCGGTTACCACTTATCAAACTGTGGCAGTAGTATCCACACAGGCTTACTGTCTCCACCCCCGTCAGGTTTATCTACCCTTCGCCCAGTCTTCTCTGGTTGTTTATTCAGCCCTGGGCACTCAGCCAAGCCTGTCTGTTATACAACTCAGGGTGTTTACCCAACCGAATATTACAGGGAAGCAGGTAAATAGCAAGGTCTGCTCTTCAGATCTACATCATTTGGCCTGTCAGAGCTCTGTCTCAACACTGTCTCAACACTGTCTCAGCACTGTCTCAGCTCTGTCTCAACACTGTCTCAACACTGTCTCAGCACTGTCTCAGCACTGTCTCAACACTGTCTCAGCACTGTCTCAGCACTGTCTCAACACTGTCTCAACACTGTCTCAGCACTGTCTCAACACTGTCTCAGCACTGTCTCAGCACTGTCTCAACACTGTCTCAACACTGTCTCAACACTGTCTCAGCACTGTCTCAGCTCTGTCTCAACACTGTCTCAACACTGTCTCAACACTCTCTCAGCACCGTCTCAGCACTGTCTCAGCACTGTCTCAACACTGTCTCAACACTGTCTCAACACTGTCTCAGCACTGTCTCAACACTGTCTCAGCACTATCTCAGCACTGTCTCAGCACTGTCTCAACGCTGTCTCAACGCTGTCTCAGCACTGTCTCAGCACTGTCTCAACACTGTCTCAACACTGTCTCAGCACTGTCTCAGCACTGTCTCAACGCTGTCTCAACACTGTCTCAACACTGTCTCAACACTGTCTCAACACTGTCTCAACTGTCTCAGAACTGTCTCAACTGTCTCAGCACTGTCTCAGCACTGTCTCAGCACTGTCTCAACACTGTCTCAGCACTGTCTCAACACTGTCTCAACACTGTCTCAGCACTGTCTCAACACTGTCTCAACACTGTCTCAGCACTGTCTCAACACTGTCTCAACACTGTCTCAGCACTGTCTCAACACTGTCTCACCACTGGGGAAGAAGTATCAAGTCTATTGGAAATGGCTTGGAGGGAAGTAACGTATGGCAACTGGCCTATATTTTATATCAGTGGGACAATGGAACATAGTGTATGATGACATGATCATATTGACTATTGGCTTCAAGAATATATTCACTTTATCCATTACAACAATCTGAGCCCCCTTATCTGCTGGTTTAATCACTATTCTCTGATTGATGTTGAATGTTTCTAGAGACAGATTTTTTTTTTAAATGCTTCTGAATTGTGAAAAGGAAGCCACATCCCTACGTATAAGAGTCTGTATAGTTTCTGACACGGACTCCAACTGAGGTTCCCACTGTGAGGGGTTTGGAAATAGTATATGAGGAAAATATGTTTCATATTCATAATGATCTGATGACTTCAATCTTCTATGATAGACGTGTAGATCCCTCCGTAGCTCCCCGCAGTCCACCTGTGTAGGAGTTGGTTCCTCCCAGTCCACCTGTTTAGGAGTTGGTTCCTCCCAGTCCACCTGTTTAGGAGTTGGTTCCTCCCAGTCCCCCTGTTTAGGAGTTGGTTCCTCCCAGTCCCCCTGTTTAGGAGTTGGGTCCATCTACTGGGAGGTGGTTAACTAGTCTGTATATATACAGTTCTGTGTGGGTCCATCTACTGGGAGGTGGTTAACTAGTCTGTATATATACAGTTCTGTGTGGGTCCATCTACTGGGAGGTGGTTAACTAGTCTGTATATATACAGTTCTGTGTGGGTCCATCTACTGGGAGGTGGTTAACTAGTCTGTATATATACAGTTCTGTGTGGGTCCATCTACTGGGAGGTGGTTAACTAGTCTGTATATATACAGTTCTGTGTGGGTCCATCTACTGGGAGGTGGTTAACTAGTCTGTATATATACAGTTCTGTGTGGGTTCATCTACTGGGAGGTGGTTAACTAGTCTGTATATATACAGTTCTGTGTGGGTCCATCTACTGGGAGGTGGTTAACTAGTCTGTATATATACAGTTCTGTGTGGGTCCATCTACTGGGAGGTGGTTAAACTAATCACGTAAATGTAATTAACTAGGAAGTCGGAACTATCATTATTTACCTCACGTTAGTCTCATTCCAAACATCGTAAATTGTTGGTAATCTGCATGAACCCAGCCTTTACAATAAATCATCCATACTTATACCAATTGGCTTAATAATTTATTTTTCTAACTAAATAATCACAGAAATATATAAACAAACAGTTATGGTTACAATGAAATGGGGAGGTTCCCTAGTGGTCTGACGGCTTGGTGGAGAGCGGGAGGTGGGTGTGGGCTGAAAAGGCGGGACAGAACAGGAGGAGTCACTACACAGTTGATAATTATATTAATTGAAATGCTAATCCTTTGCACATGAACATTGACTCATTCAGGACAAATTGCAATCAATATATATTTACGCCCAGTGTGTCGTCATGATTTATGTTGGAATCCGGTCCTTCTGTGGAGAGTCAGTTCATCAGTGTCTCTCTCTCTGGTCTAAACTTAACCTGTACCCCATCAGTGTCCATCAGTGTCCACTGAGGTACGGTCTGAAGAGGATTTCCTCATGACGGGGTTTTATTCGTAACAATAGAAAAGGCGGGTCTATGATCCCAGACCATGTCTGTGCTCACGGGCGCCAATGACTGGGTTAAACTTTAAAGGGAATACAGTTCTCTTTCTTTAAAGGTTTAACATGACATCATTTCACAAATAGTTTCATCTTTACTCATTCATTTTATACAACAATTAGATGCAAACCCCATAATTGAGAAATGTATATATTCAGATATATAGTTATGTGTGTTTCCTGTCCTCTCTGAGGTCACCAAAATGAAACACGTCATACTGTTGGGGTTCGTCGGACCATTTATTTATGGCAGAGAGGCAGAGAGACTAGAAAACAACTGTGGAACAATATTAAACCTCGATAATGAATATATATATTGTTCATCTGTAGTGTAGGACCCAATAAATGTAAGGAGGGAGGGGTCTTATAACCCCTCCCCTTCTATTAATACAACATAATCAATTATTATAATACATCAAACATTTAGCTATTATCTATCTAGCTACCATCATGATCCCTAGGTTACCCCTGTCCCTTAAGTGTCCACGGACCACTCCCACCTTCTCACAAGGGGACATCTGGTATCAAATTCCCATTTTGGGGATTTAGGAGTTTGGCCATGTGAAATCCTTGTTCTCTCTATGTGTCTCCATACTGCATGGCCAGGGGGAGAGAGTCTCCGCCAGGAATTTACGACCTGAGATAACAGAACCTGGGTGTAGGAGAGAGAGAACCCACGATCTATACCCAGAAAGGACCACGTCATGACAGTGTGTTCTGTGTGTAGAGTGTGTATGTAGCATGTGTGTGTCCAGTGTGTGTGTGTGTCCAGTGTGAGTGTGAGTCTGTGTTCTGTGTGTGAGTGTGTGTCCAGTGTGTGTGAGTGTGTGTCCAGTGTGTGTGAATGTGTGTCCAGTGTGTGTGAGTGTGTGTCCAATGTGTGTGTGTGTGTCCAGTGTGTGTGTTTGAGTGTGGGTCCAGTGTGTGTGTGTGTGTGTGTGTGTCCAGTGTGTGTGTGTGTCCAGTGTGTGTGTGTGTCCAATGTGTGTGTGTGTGTCCAGAGTGTGTGTTTGAGTGTGCGTCCAGTGTGTGTGTGTGTGTGTGTGTGTCCAGTGTGTGTGTGTGTCCAATGTGTGCGTGTGTCCAATGTGTGCGTGTGTCCAGTGTGTGCGTGTGAGTTCGGTGTGTGTACAGAATGTGTGTGTGTGTGTCCGTCATGAGTGTGCATCCAGGGTGTGTGTGTGTGTGTGTGTCCAGTGAGTGTTACCATGGTTATTATTTACAGGGACACTGAGGAGTTATAGTCATTATAAACCCTAAACCCTGGATAGAGGGGCTCAGTGAATGTGGAGGTGAATGTGATCAGGTGGGTCAGTGTGTCAGAGGAGGCTCTATAGAAGGACAGAGTGCCGGCTGGCCAGTCCAGATACACTCCTACTCTGTGGGAGCTGGAGGAGGGGACGTCTATGAGAGTGAGATTATATTTGTGACAGGCATAGTAACGGTTGTCATAGCAGAACAGACTCCAGGACTTGTCATTGGCTCCAAGACAACATTCAAGATCCCCTCTTCCCCTCCTGCTGATTCCTTTATATGTCACTCCTATATCAGCCATGCTCCCACTCCAATCTACCTCCCAGTAACAGCGCCCAGTCAGACCCTCTCTACACAGCACCTGTCGACAGTCCTCAAATCTCTCTGGGTGATCAGGATACGTCTGCTTCTCTCTCCTACATGTCACCTTTCTGTTCTCCTCAGACAGAGAGAGGAGTCTGTTTACTGTGTTTAGGTCCAGTGTGAGATCACAGACATCTGATGGATGAAACCAGACACAATATTAGAAATCATCATCATTCACATTAGAATGTTAACTCACTTTTCACTAATTCATTTAATGTAGATGTTTCTAGGTATCAAAATGAGAAGTTGAGGTAACTTGAGACTTGTTGAATGATCATATGTTATACTGTATGGTAATATAAAACACACTTATTCACAATAGTTACACACACACACACACACCCTGAACACACACACACCCTGAACACACACACACACACACACACACACACACACACACACACACACACACACACACACACATACATACACAATACTTATTCTTAGTCATATTCTTCACAGCAGTCAACACTCACATTTTCTAAGCCCAGGTTTCATTGTGTTCGCTCCACCATGTTCCACACTGTAGCAGTAAGCAGAAGAACAGACAGTCATTGAGGGATACACCTGAACACACACACACACACACACCTGAACACACACACACACACACCTGAACACACACACACACACACACACACACACACACACCTGAACACACACACACCTGAACACACACACACACACACACACACACACACCTGAACACACACACACACACAGTCAGCATATAACTTTGTCCAAGTGGTGGTAAGAATGTTTGTCTTAACTAGCCTGATAAGTCTAAGGACACACGATTGACTGTTCTGTTGTTTGGCCTCCTCTTTTACAGTTGTTCTATAAGAGTTACAGGACCCATCAATGGAATGTATCTGATTCAGGCGTTTAAAAGTGATAGTTGAGTGTTTACATTTCAACATGGTTCAGTTCTGATATGAAAATTGACATAAACCCTCTACATACTTGAGTTTCTCCAGTCTGCAGTGTGGATCCTCCAGTCCAGCAGAGAGCAGTCTGACTCCTGAGTCTCCTGGGTGATTGTAGCTCAGGTCCAGCTCTCTCAGGTGTGAGGGGTTTGACTTCAGAGCTGAGACCAGAGAAGCACAGCCTTCCTCTGTGACTAGACAGCCTGACAGTCTGCAAAGAGTAAAATCATATTAAAAACACACTGATATTCTTTGGTGGTGAAAATAGTGGCAGTATATGTTTTTCTAAATGTTCATTGGGGGTACAACAAAACATGCTAACCTCTCACCATTACCAATAACAGAGACCACATCAAAACATACTAACCTCTCACCATTACCAATAACAGAGGCTACAACAAAACATGCTAACCTCTCACCATTACCAATAACAGACTACAACAAAACATGCTAACCTCTCACCATTACCAATAACAGAGGATACAACAAAACATGCTAACCTCTCACCATTACCAATAACAGAGACTACAACAAAACATGCTAACCTCTCACCATTACCAATAACAGAGACTACAACAAAACATACTAACCTCTCACCATTACCAATAACAGACGCTACAACTAAACATGTTAACCTCTCACCATTACCAATAACAGAGGGGGGGATGATCTTTGTGCCTCTGTAACTTTCTCATTCATCATTATTCTCGATTCATTCCTGATTATTCATAATCATGGTAGCATCCACATGAATGTAGAAGTGTTAAGAAACATCTTCTATTCTTACTGACAATACAAGTGAAGTGACTCCAAAATGACAGGACATTATTTACCATTCAGTTTCTATTAGGAAAACATCTAAAACACAACCAAGACAAACTGCAAATTAATTCAACAAGTTAGTAGAATCACAAGCTTGATGTAATCACTGCAGGCATGGAATATGGGACCAGATACTAAACTTCCGTCTAATTTAATATAATATAAGTACATTTTTCCAAATAATTAAGACTTCTTCAAATGGGAGAACTACATACATAAAGTACTTGGGGCGGCAGGGTAGCCTAGTGGTTAGAGCGTTGGACTAGGAAGGTTGCAAGTTCAAACCCCCGAGCTGACAAGGTACAAATCTGTAGTTCTGCCCCTGAACAGGCAGTTAACCCACTGTTCCTAGGCCAGTTAAGCCCACTGTTCCTAGGCAGTTAACCCACTGTTCCTAGGCCAGTTAACCCCACTGTTCCTAGGCAGTTAACCCCACTGTTCCTAGGCAGTTAACCCACTGTTCCTAGGCCAGTTAACCCCACTGTTCCTAGGCAGTTAACCCACTGTTCCTAGACCAGTTAACCCACTGTTCCTAGGCCAGTTAACCCACTGTTCCTAGGCCAGTTAACCCCACTGTTCCTAGGCAGTTAACCCACTGTTCCTAGGCCAGTTAACCCCACTGTTCCTAGGCAGTTAACCCCACTGTTCCTAGGCAGTTAACCCACTGTTCCTAGACCAGTTAACCCACTGTTCCTAGGCCAGTTAACCCACTGTTCCTAGGCCAGTTAACCCCACTGTTCCTAGGCAGTTAACCCACTGTTCCTAGACCAGTTAACCCACTGTTCCTAGACCAGTTAACCCCACTGTTCCTAGGCAGTTAACCCACTGTTCCTAGGCCAGTTAACCCCACTGTTCCTAGACCTGTTAACCCACTGTTCCTAGACCAGTTAACCCACTGTTCCTAGACCAGTTAACCCACTGTTCCTGGGCCAGTTAACCCACTGTTCCTAGACCAGTTAACCCCACTGTTCCTAGGCAGTTAACCCACTGTTCCTAGACCAGTTAACCCACTGTTCCTAGGCCAGTTAACCCACTGTTCCTAGGCCAGTTAACCCCACTGTTCCTAGGCAGTTAACCCACTGTTCCTAGACCAGTTAACCCACTGTTCCTAGACCAGTTAACCCACTGTTCCTAGACCAGTTAACCCACTGTTCCTAGACCAGTTAACCCCACTGTTCCTAGGCAGTTAACCCACTGTTCCTAGGCCAGTTAACCCCACTGTTCCTAGACCAGTTAACCCACTGTTCCTAGACCAGTTAACCCCACTGTTCCTAGGCAGTTAACCCACTGTTCCTAGGCAGTTAACCCACTGTTCCTAGGCCAGTTAACCCCACTGTTCCTAGGCAGTTAACCCACTGTTCCTAGACCAGTTAACCCACTGTTCCTAGGCCAGTTAACCCACTGTTCCTAGGCCAGTTAACCCCACTGTTCCTAGGCAGTTAACCCCACTGTTCCTAGGCAGTTAACCCACTGTTCCTAGACCAGTTAACCCCACTGTTCCTAGGCAGTTAACCCCACTGTTCCTAGGCAGTTAACCCACTGTTCCTAGACCAGTTAACCCACTGTTCCTAGGCCAGTTAACCCACTGTTCCTAGGCCAGTTAACCCCACTGTTCCTAGGCAGTTAACCCACTGTTCCTAGACCAGTTAACCCACTGTTCCTAGACCAGTTAACCCCACTGTTCCTAGGCAGTTAACCCACTGTTCCTAGGCCAGTTAACCCCACTGTTCCTAGACCAGTTAACCCACTGTTCCTAGACCAGTTAACCCACTGTTCCTAGACCAGTTAACCCACTGTTCCTGGGCCAGTTAACCCACTGTTCCTAGGCCAGTTAACCCACTGTTCCTAGGCCAGTTAACCCCACTGTTCCTAGGCAGTTAACCCACTGTTCCTAGGCCAGTTAACCCCACTGTTCCTAGGCAGTTAACCCCACTGTTCCTAGGCAGTTAACCCACTGTTCCTAGACCAGTTAACCCACTGTTCCTAGGCCAGTTAACCCACTGTTCCTAGGCCAGTTAACCCCACTGTTCCTAGGCAGTTAACCCACTGTTCCTAGACCAGTTAACCCACTGTTCCTAGACCAGTTAACCCACTGTTCCTAGACCAGTTAACCCACTGTTCCTAGACCAGTTAACCCAACTGTTCCTAGGCAGTTAACCCACTGTTCCTAGGCCAGTTAACCCCACTGTTCCTAGACCAGTTAACCCACTGTTCCTAGACCAGTTAACCCACTGTTCCTAGACCAGTTAACCCACTGTTCCTGGGCCAGTTAACCCACTGTTCCTGGGCCAGTTAACCCACTGTTCCTGGGCCGTCATTGAAAATAAGAATCAGTTCTTAACTGACTTTAAATAAAAGTTTTAAAAAAATGTTTACTAGGTAAAATATATATATGTATAAATTCCTTTTAATAAAAGGTGACATTCTGTACTGTCTCCTAATATGAAACATTGTATCTCAAATCCTAAATGCTGGAGTAAAGCACCACATTTAAAACTGTAAGCTTCACTGTCCAAACACATATGGTGTGGACTATGTGTGTCTGGTAAACACATGTGGATCTGGAGAACAGTTATCACTTGTTGACCAACTACAGGAATACTGACCTCAGAGTCTCCAGTTTACAGTGGGGATTCCCCATTCCAGCAGAGAGCAGCTTCACTCCTGAATCCTTCAGGTCATTGTTACTCAGATCCATCTCTCTCAGGTGTGAGGGGTTTGACCTCAGAGCTGAGACCAGAGAAGCACAGCCTTCCTCTGTGACTAGACAGCCTGACAGCCTGCAAAGAGTCAAATCATATTTAATCACACTGATATTCTTTGGTGGTGAAAATAGTGGCAGTATATATTTTTTAACATATTCAGATATATCTGTGTCCTGAATCCTGCCATATCTATTCATAAATGAATTTCTCATTATTAGAAATGACAAAATTATCGAAGTATACTTATTTTCCATCATAATTTGTATCAGTATAATTTGCAAATAAATTCATTAAAAATCCTACAATGTGATTTTCTGGATTTTTTTTCTAATTTTGTCTGTCATAGTTGAAGTGTACCTATGATGAAAATTACAGGCCTCTCTCATATTTTTAAGTGGGAGAACTTGCACAATTGGTGGCTGACTAAATACTTTTTTGCCCCACAGTATATGGATGAATACCTTTAATTAAAAGGTGACATTCTGTACTGTCTCCTAATATGAAACATTGTATCTCAAATCCAAAATGCTGGAGCACCACATTTAAAACTTGTTGACCAACTACAGGAATACTGACCTCAGAGTCTCCAGTTTAGAGTGGGGATTCCCCATTCCAGCAGAGAGCAGCTTCACTCCTGAATCCTTCAGGTCATTGTTACTCAGATCCAGCTCTCTCAGGTGTGAGGGGTTTGACTTCAGAGCTGAGACCAGAGAAGCACAGCCTTCCTCTGTGACTCCACAGCCTGACAGACTGACAAAGAGATCATCATGACTTCACAAACACACTGTTCATTTAACACCAGTAGTGTGGAAGGACAATGGCAGATGCATTTGGTTTATTCTCCCAAACAACATACAGATTCATCTTCTGTCTCCTAGAATTGTGCGGTCATAATGTTATACTAATGTGAAAATCAATGAATTTATTCAATACGTTTATCAATATAATATTATATACATATTATAATACCTTTTTTTCTCCAAACTGAATATTTATTCTAGCTGATTAGTACTTGAATGTCATTGTATTTACTCACAGAACAGCTCTGGAGGCTTTGACCACTGGCAGCAGCCTCAGAAGACCTTCCTCTGATCTGGAGTATTTCTTCAGGTCAAACACATCCAGCTCCTTCTCTGAAGTCAGCAACACAAAGACCAGAGCTGACCACTGTGCAGGTGACAGTTCGTCTTCTGAGAGACTTCCTGATCTCAGGTATCCTTGGATCTCCTCCACTAGAGAATGGTCATTCAGTTCATTCAGACAGTGGAACAGATTGATGCTCCTCTCTGGAGAGGGATTCTCCCTGATCTTCTCCTTGATGTACTTGACTGTTTCTTCATCGCTCTGTGAGCTGCTTCTTGTCTTTGTCAGTAGACCTTGTAAGTGCTTCTGATTGGACTCCAGTGAGAGGCCCAGAAGGAAGCGGAGGAAAAGGTCCAGGTTTCCTGTCTCACTTTGTAAGGCTTTTTCCACAGCACTCTTGTAGAAAGTAACTTCAGACATGGTTCCGAACAGCAAAGAAAAGATACTGGACTTTGTTTGAGGTTTGTCCATTAGATTCTCATTGTTGTTGATGAATGTGAGGAACACATATACAGCAGCCAGAAACTCCTGAATGCTCAGATGAACAAAGCAGTACACCTTGTCCTGGTACAGCCCACATTCCTCTTTAAAGAGCTGTGTGCACAATCCTGAGTACACTGAGGCTTCATTGACATCAATGCCAGCCTCTTTCAGGTCTTCTTCATAGAAAATCAGATTGCCCTTCACAAGCTGTTGAAAAGCCAGTTTTCCCAGTGACAGAATGCTCTCTTTATTCCAGTGTGGACCTGTCTCTTCTTTCCCAAGATACTTTTCATTCTTCTGTTTGGTATGAAACACCACAAGGTGTGTGTACATCTCAGTCAGAGTCTTGGGCATCTCTTCTCTCTTATGTTTCAGCATGTGTTCAAGGACTGTTGCAGAAATCCAACAGAAGACTGGAATGTGGCACATGATGTGGAGGCTCCTTGATGTCTTTATGTGTGAGATGATTCTGCTGGCCAGGTCCTCATCACTGAATCTCTTCCTGAAGTACTCCTCCTTCTGTGGGTCATTGAAACCTCGTACCTCTGTCACCTGGTCAACACACCCTGAAGGGATCTTATTGGCTGCTGCAGGTCGGGTAGTTATCCAGAGGAGAGCAGAGGGAAGCAGATTTCCCTTGATGAGATTTGTCAGCAGAACATCCACTGAGGTTGACTCTGTGACGTCACAACAGATCTTGTTCTTCTGGAAGTCTAGGGGCAGTCGGCACTCATCCAGACCATCAAAGATGAACAGAACTTTGTACTTGTTGTAGTTGGAGATTCCTGATTGTTTGGTTTCCATTGAGAAGTGATTAAGAAGTTCAATAAAAGTGTGTTTGTCCTCTTTCATCAAATTCAGCTCCCGAAAAGGGAATGAAAATACAAATTGGACATCCTGATTTGCTTTTCCTTCAGCCCAATCCAGAATGAACTTCTGCACAGAGACTGTTTTTCCAATGCCAGCGACTCCCTTTGTCAGCACAGTTCTGATACGTTTGTCTTGTCCAGTTAAGGGTTTGAAGAAGTCGTTACATTTTATTGCAGTCTCTGGTCTTGCTTGTTTCCTGGTTGTTGTCTCAATCTGTCTCAGCTCATGTTCATTATTGACCTCTCCTGTTCCACCCTCTGTGATGTAGAGCTCTGTGTAGATCTTATTGAGAAGTGTTGGGTTTCCTTGTTTAGCGATCCCCTCAAATACACATTGAAACTTCTTCTTTAGATTAGATTTGAGTTCACGTTGGCAAATCACACCAGCAAGCTCATCTGAATCTAGAAATGACACAGAGGATATTAATATTACATCTGGTTTAATGCCTATAGTATTGTAGGACTGTTATAAAGTTTTACATTATAATAATTTATTCTCTTAACTGACTGTATAAATGTGTAAATGATTTCATAATGCATTACAGACTGGTGTGACTGATTATATTATTATCGGTATTATTAATGTATTATTAATGTTGTCTCTCTCTCTCTCTAAATTAATCAACACAACACATCCCTGCTGCTACTTGATGAGGTCACTAGGTGTTGTGTTAAGGCTGTTTCAATATCATTAAGTTACACAGCTACTTTAGCTGTACTTTAACTACAGCTTTTAAATGTTATAAGACAACATTCAGATCTTACATTTCTCCAGTGTGTCAGCAAGCTCCTTCTGGTTCATTTTCCTCAAAATGTGCAGTGTGATCTTCAGAGCCCCCTCTCTGGCACTGCTCTCCTGCTTCTCATCTTCAGCGTCCACAATTTCCTTGTCCTGCTTCTGACTCTCAAAGTCTTCTGGGACTTCTGGACTAAGAATCCTCTTGAACATCTTCAGCTCGTTCTTCACAAATGTCAGAATTTTCTCTTCAAGCAACTGAAATAAATCAAGTAAATAAGTTAAGCAAGAGAATAAATCCTTTCTCATTAACACATTAATAAATGATTGACAGATCAACTTTATTTGAGGTAAACAAAAACAATGTACATAACAGGACCACATACACTGAATATGGAGGCCAGGTCTGTTTGATGACTCTGGGAAGACTGACCACTGAGAATCTCTGACTCTGATCTCTCCTGTTGGTTTCTGTGGACAAAATATGAGATTACATCTCCTCATCCAGGGAGTACACACACACACACACACACACACACACACACACACACACACACACACACAGGGAGGAAATGTTGTGATTGTTTAATATTGTTTTAGGACTATGCAAATGGACAAAATGATTAGCCTATGGGTTATGAAAACAACAACAATAAATGGGAAAATGTGAGAGGAGAAATTACTAGAGACAGTGTTGTTTAACTCACTGACCATGACCCATGAGTTCTTCTTACCTTTGTTCAGTAGAAAAGTCTCCCTCTCCAAACTGTAAAGGTTGATTCATAGACCGGTCACTCTTCATGGACACACAGCTGGGAACAGGGGAGGCTGGTCTCTCCTGCTTGATTGGTCTTCAACACAACAGAGACAAACATTACATCTCTCATCTACTCTGAGCTCAGATGGGGAAACAATAAGAGTTTCATTCCGAAATGCTACATATAACTTTTAAGAATCATTCGTATTTTTGATTTATTGTTTAAAGACATTCTGAAAGAGATTGGTGTGTTTTTTCACTATCTAATCATGGCATGGGGTAGTTCAATGACAGACATGTATTTGTTTATAATCTATATCTTGGTGGTTTCATTTCAGTGAGACAAATGTTTTTTTTGCTAAATGCTATATATCTGCTAAATGCTATATATCAGTAGTACTACAAGGTTTTATACAGTAATAATATATATCTGTCTCACTCTCAGAGAAATCAGTAGTACTGCTAGGTTTTACACAGTAATAATATATATCTGTCTCATTCTCAGAGAAATCAGTAGTACTGCTAGGTTTTACACAGTAATAATATATATCTGCCTCACTCTCAGAGAAATCATTAGTACTGCTAGGTTTTACACAGTAATAATATATATCTGCCTCACTCTCAGAGAAATCAGTAGTACTGCTAGGTTTTATACAGTAATAATATATATCTGCCTCACTCTCAGAGAAATCAGTAGTACTGCTAGGTTTTATACAGTAATAATATATATCTGCCTCACTCTCAGAGAAATCAGTAGTACTGCTAGGTTTTACACAGTAATAATATATATCTGCCTCACTCTCAGTGAAATCAGTAGTACTGCTAGGTTTTACACAGTAATATATATATCTGCCTCACTCTCATTGAAATCAGTAGTACTGCTAGGTTTTACACAGTAATAATATATATCTGCCTCACTCTCAGATAAATCAGTAGTACTGCTAGGTTTTACACAGTAATATATATATATCTGCCTCACTCTCAGTGAAATCAGTAGTACTGCTGGGTTTTATACAGTCAAATGTGACCGACCGGCTCGAATCGGTCTTATGTAGAAACGTATGTACATGGTGTATTTTACATTGGATGAAAGGATAAAATCATTCTGAAAGAGATTGGTGTGTTTTTTCACTATCTAATCATGGCATGGGGTTGTTCAATAACAGACATGCATTTGTATAAAATCTATCACTTGATGGTTTCATTTCATCATTAATAATGTTTTTTTTACTAAATGCTACACATCTGCCTCACTCTCAACTGTGACCGACCGTTTTGAATTAAGTAGTACTGCTAGGTTTTACACAGTCAAATGTGACTGACCGGCTCGATTCGATCTTGTGTTGCAACATTTGGAATTGTGTTTTTTACATTGGATAAAAGTAGAGACTCAGGGCTAGAGAATGGTATATCAGACACTACAGTTGAGGAACAATGGAGGAACAATGGTATATCAGACACTACAGTTGAGGAACAATGGTATATCAGACACTACAGTTAAGGAACAATGGTATATCAGACACTACAGTTGAGGAACAATGGTATATCAGACACTACAGTTGAGGAACAATGGTATATCAGACACTACAGTTGAGGAACAATGGAGGAACAATGGTATATCAGACACTACAGTTGAGGAACAATGGTATATCAGACACTACAGTTGAGGAACAATGGTATATCAGACACTACAGTTGAGGAACAATGGTATATCAGACACTACAGTTGAGGAACAATTGTATATCAGACACTACAGTTGAGGAACAATGGAGGAACAATGGTATATCAGACACTACAGTTGAGGAACAATGGTATATCAGACACTACAGTTGAGGAACAATGGTATATCAGACACTACAGTTGAGGAACAATGGAGGAACAATGGTATATCAGACACTACAGTTGAGGAACAATGGTATATCAGACACTACAGTTGAGGAACAATGGTATATCAGACACTACAGTTGAGGAACAATGGTATATCAGACACTACAGTTGAGGAGCAATGGTATATCAGACACTACAGTTGAGGAACAATGGTATATCAGACACTACAGTTGAGGAACAATGGTATATCAGACACTACAGTTGAGGAACAACGGTATATCAGACACTACAGTTGAGGAACAATGGTATATCAGACACTACAGTTGAGGAACAATGGTATATCAGACACTACAGTTGAGGAACAATGGTATATCAGACACTACAGTTGAGGAACAATTGTATATCAGACACTACAGTTGAGGAACAATGGAGGAACAATGGTATATCAGACACTACAGTTGAGGAACAATGGTATATCAGACACTACAGTTGAGGAACAATGGTATATCAGACACTACAGTTGAGGAACAATGGAGGAACAATGGTATATCAGACACTACAGTTGAGGAACAATGGTATATCAGACACTACAGTTGAGGAACAATGGTATATCAGACACTACAGTTGAGGAACAATGGTATATCAGACACTACAGTTGAGGAGCAATGGTATATCAGACACTACAGTTGAGGAACAATGGTATATCAGACACTACAGTTGAGGAACAATGGTATATCAGACACTACAGTTGAGGAACAACGGTATATCAGACACTACAGTTGAGGAACAATGGTATATCAGACACTACAGTTGAGGAACAACGGTATATCAGACACTACAGTTGAGGAACAATGGTATATCAGACACTACAGTTGAGGAACAATGGTATATCAGACACTACAGTTGAGGAACAACGGTATATCAGACACTACAGTTGAGGAACAATGGTATATCAGACACTACAGTTGAGGAACAACGGTATATCAGACACTACAGTTGAGGAACAATGGTATATCAGACACTACAGTTGAGGAACAATGGTATATCAGACACTACAGTTGAGGAACAATGGTATATCAGACACTACAGTTGAGGAACAATGGGAAAGTCATTCTGCTTTAAAATATGATAAACTTGTAACCACTTTTGAGAAAATGTCTTTTAAACGTTTTAGTACCTACTGGAGAGCTCTTCTTTGTCTACAGGGCTGTTACTTTGGCAGATAATGTCACCCATCTAAATAAATAGTTAAAAATATATATATATTTAACCAAATGTGTGGTGTTTTTGGTTTGTCAGTTTCATTGTTTGTTATGCAGTAAATGGTTATTTTATGGTTGTAAGTGGTTGTAAGTGGTAAAATGAACTAGAAAATGTTAAATTTTGCAATTCTGAGTAATACTACTTTAGTAAGGAATTACACATTATTCAGTACTACTGCAGTTGCTAAATAATTCCAATAGATGGCAGCATAAGACCACTAATGACATTTCAGAAGATTAGTTTAGTTTTCTCCCTGGATACACCACCACTCCTCTCACAGGAAAACTCCTGTGTGCTTCTTTCTGTCCCTTTCCACACTGCTAACACAAGAGGGCTTCTTCCTGTCCCTTTCCACACTGCTAACACAAGAGGGCTTCTTCCTGTCCCTTTCCACACTGCTAACACAAGAGGGCTTGTTCCTGTCCCTTTCCACACTGCTAACACAAGAGGGCTTCTTCCTGTCCCTTTCCACACTGCTAACACAAGAGGGCTTCTTCCTGTCCCTTTCCACACTGCTAACACAAGAGGGCTTCTTCCTGTCCCTTTCCACACTGCTAACACAAGAGGGCTTCTTCCTGTCCCTTTCCACACTGCTAACACAAGAGGGCTTCTTCCTGTCCCTTTCCACACTGCTAACACAAGAGGGCTCCTTCCTGTCCCTTTCCACACTGCTAACACAAGAGGAAGGACTGAACAAGCATTTAACAGATTACTGTGAAGTAATACAATGATGATTCATGTTTATTATTACCTGGTTTTATGCTCATGTTTTGAAATTATACTTAATTAATATAATGATTATCAATAAACCTGAACATGAATTCAGTCACCTCTGGTTGAGAAAAACATACTGTCCACGTACATTCATTGTTAAATTCATCAACCAGCATCGACCTGCTCTGCCTTCTCTCGCTTGTAGTCAACTCAGCCCCGCAATATCACAATATCAGATATTAAGATGACTTTTTATAATGCATGTATACTAAGGTTGAGGTTCTGACTAGTGATAGTTTACCTGGTGTTCAATACCTGCTATAATCACAATTTTTTCATTACTATAACAATTATCAATAAGCCTGAATGTTAATTCAGTCACCTCTGGTTGAGAAAAACGTATTTTCCAGCATCAACCTGCTCTGCCTTCTCTCTCTAGTAGTCAACTCAGCCCTGTTAAAAAGCTTGTGTCGTCACTCTGCCTTCTCTCTCTAGTAGTCAACTCAGCCCCGTTAAAAAGCTTGTGTCGTCACTCTGTCTTCTCTCTCTAGTAGTCAACTCAGCCCTGTTAAAAAGCTGGTGTCGTTACTCTGCCTTCTCTCTCTAGTAGTCAACTCATCCCTGTTAAAAAGCTTGTGTCACCACTCTGCCTTCTCTCTCTAGTAGTCAACTCAGCCCCGTTAAAAAGCTTGTGTCGTCACTCTGCCTTCTCCAGGGGTATGTCGAGGGAAATTTACTAACCGGGAGGGTTGCATGATGTAATTTATTGGCGGGCTGGAAGACGCACTCTTATCTTTAATATTCTGAGGTTGTTTATTCGCAATATCAGATATTAAGATTATGTTTTATAATGCTGGTATACTGAGGTTGAGTTTCTGACTGGTGAGGTTCTGACTGGTGATAATTGGTACATACAGTGGGGCAAAAAAGTATTTAGTCAGCCACCAATTGTGCAAGTTCTCCCACTTAAAAACATGAGAGAGGCCTGTAATTTCCATCATAGGTACACTTCAACTATGACAGACAAAATGAGAAAAAAAATCCAGAAAATCACATTGTAGGATTTTTAATGAATTTATTTGCAAATGATGGTGGAAAATTATTATTTGGTCAACTACAAACAAGCAAGATTTCTGACTCTCACAGACCTGTAACTTCTTCTTTAAGAGGCTCCTCTGTCCTCCACTCGTTACCTGTATTAATGGCACCTGTTTGAACTTGTTATCAGTATAAAAGACACCTGTCCACATCCTCAAGCACGCATGAGGTTGTAAGTAAGAAGAAAAATTCCCAGGACAGAGCTTAATTTCTTGTTAACCTCTTGAAGCTAAGGGGCACTATTTTATTTTTAGAAAAATAACGTTCCCAAAGAAAACGTAGATTGTATCTGGGCTGGAATATGGCCTTTCTCTGGCATTTAAAAGGTGATGGTACAAAAAAAATACAAAAGAACGGTTTGTTTTTTCTTTATATTATCCTTTACCAGATCTATTCTGTTATTCTCCTACATTCCTTTCACATTTCCACAAAGTTCAAAGTTCATGTGAAAATTCTATCAAATGTCTAACATTGCAACAAGTACAGTCAAGGTGCCGTGGAACCCCTGCAGTACCTCCACAGACCCCGGATTGAGAACCCCTGCAGTACCTCCACAGACCCCGGATTGAGAACCCCTGCAGTACCTCCACAGACCCCGGATTGAGAACCCCTGCAGTACCTCCACAGACCCCGGATTGAGAACCCCTGCAGTACCTCCACAGACCCCGGATTGAGAACCCCTGCAGTACCTCCACAGACCCCGGATTGAGAACCCCTGCAGTACCTCCACAGACCCCGGATTGAGAACCCCTGCAGTACCTCCACAGACCCCGGATTGAGAACCCCTGCAGTACCTCTGCAGGCCCCAGATTGAGAACCCTGCAGTACCTCCTGATTTAGCAGATGCTCTTATCCAGAGTGATTTACAGTAAGTGCTTTCATCTTAATTAAGATAGCTACGTGAGACAACCACATATCAAATAGCAACATTCCTGATAAACAACATATATATATAAAAATACAAATACAAATAATTTTAAAAAATTAAAGAGTAATATATTGAAGGCCACCCATTTCTGATTAAAAACAAATGTGAATATTTTTGGAAATAGCATTTTAAAAGAAACTCTTAATAGTTCTTTAACTCTCATCTCACCTCTTAGCTTTGGCGTCATGTTCCCCAGAGAGACTCATTTTAGTGGCAGGGCCCCCCTCCTCTCTCTCCCCAGAGAGACTCATTTTAGAGGCAGGGACATCCTCTTCTCTCTCCCCAGAGAGACTCATTTTAGAGCACTGACCCCTAAACAGAGATCCAACATGTTGGTTGTGGTTAACAGTAATTCTTGAATGTCAATTGTTATAATTTATTAATGATCTCTTATAAAAAAATTACTAAGAGACATATCGAAACAGTCAGGTGATTTAATGCAATCACATGAATATGTAGTTGTGAAATGTCATCTCCATGGTAACTGTCAATAATAATAATAATAATAATAATAAGTCACTGTTTGTTAAGGTAGTTATAGACAGTACAACAACAACAATAATAATAATAATAATACGTCACTGTTTGTTAAGGTAGTTATAGACAGTACAGCAACAATAATAATAATAACAATTATAATAATAATAATAATAATAAGTCACTGTTTGTTAAGGTAGTTCTAGACAGCACAGCAACAATAATAATAATAATAATAATAATAAGTCACTGTTTGTTAAGGTAGTTATAGACAGTACAGCAACAATAATAATAATAATAATAATAATACGTCACTGTTTGTTAAGGTAGTTCTAGACAGTACAGCAACAATAATAATAATAATAATAATAATAATAAGTCACTGTTTGTTAAGGTAGTTATAGACAGTACAGCAACAACAACAATAATAATAATAATAAGTCACTGTTTGTTAAGGTAGTTATAGACAGTACAGCAACAATAATAATAATAATAATAATAATACGTCACTGTTTGTTAAGGTAGTTCTAGACAGTACAGCAACAATAATAATAATAATAATAATAATAATAATAAGTCACTGTTTGTTAAGGTAGTTATAGACATTACAGCAACAACAACAATAATAATAATAATAATAAGTCACTGTTTGTTAAGGTAGTTCTAGACAGTACAGCAACAATAATAATAATAATAATAATAAGTCACAGTTTGTTAAGGTAGTTATAGATAGTACAGCAACAACAACAATAATAATAATAATAAGTCACTGTTTGTTAAGGTAGTTCTAGACAGTACAGCAACAATAATAATAATAATAATAACAATAATAATAATAAGTCACTGTTTGTTAAGGTAGTTCTAGACAGTACAGCAACAACAACAATAATAATAATAATAAGTCACTGTTTGTTAAGGTAGTTATAGACAGTACAGCAACAACAACAATAATAATAATAATAAGTCACTGTTTGTTAAGGTAGTTATAGACAGTACAGCACCAATAATAATAATACTAAGTCACTGTTTGTTAAGGTAGTTCTAGACAGTACAGCAACAATAATAATAATAAGTCACTGTTTGTTAAGGTAGTTATAGACAGTACAGCAACACAAGGCCATGTCTCACACTTATTTTTTATTAAATTAAAGTAGGCTATTTATTGTCTTTCGATCTGTTATTTTCTAAATGTATCTGAGAATGTAGACAGAAGGGCTAAAACTGACATGATTGATCTGAGGGGGAAATCATTGATCCATTCAAAGTTTATTTGCAACAAGTAAGAGATTTTAAATTATGTAAAGTAGGCTAGGTTATAATGTATAGTAGTGGTTTGTTAGTGATGTGTAGATCGAGGTCTATACCTCAGATATAGCCTACATATCATAGATGACCAGCCTAAAACTGTTCAGGTCAGTTCACATAATGTTATAGTCCTACCAGTAGCAGGACAGAGAATGTACTGTATATAACCTACATATCATAGATGACCAGCCTAAAACTGTTCAGGTCAGTTCACATAATGTTATAGTCCTACCAGTAGCAGGACAGAGAATGTACTGGATACAACCTACATATCATAGATGACCAGCCTAAACCTGTTCAGATCAGTTCACATAATGTTATAGTCCTACCAGTAGCAGGACAGAGAATGTACTGTATATAACCTACATATCATAGATGACCAGTCTAAACCTGTTCAGGTCAGTTCACATAATGTTATAGTCCTACCAGTAGCAGGACAGAGAATGTACTGTATATAACCTACATATCATAGATGACCAGCCTAAACATGTTCAGATCAGTTCACATCATGTTATAGTCCTACCAGTAGCAGGACAGAGAATGTACTGTATATAACCTACATATCATAGATGACCAGTCTAAACTTGTTCAGATCAGGTCACAGAGACCATAAGGTTTGTCAGCATGATAAGTGATCATAACTCCAACCTACTCTGACTATTGAATGTCTGACATCGACTAACCTTATAATAGTGTGTAGAAAGCCAAGACCAACGAGAGTTTGCCCATCTTTCCTACGTATCAACACATTTATCTGACTTCTAATGTACTGAGAAATATGTGCCACAGTTTCAACAGCCATTTTGTAACTGTGTAGGCTACAAACACATTTTTAATTTCACATGAGGAAATCACATAACTTACAGTCACTGGTACAGACGCCTGTTTTCTCACAGATGAAGTAGATTTCATAGACAACTGATTCAACCAGCCTAAACAACAGTAAATACAAGATGTCAAACAGTCAAAGGAGTATCCTGATAGAGTCATATACATTAGAGAGAGGTATATATATCCTGATAGAGTCATATACATTAGAGAGAGGTATATATATCCTGATAGAGTCATATACATTAGAGAGGTATATATATCCTGATAGAGTCATATACATTAGAGAGGTAAATATATCCTGATAGAGTCATATACATTAGAGAGAGGTATATATATCCTGATAGAGTCATATACGTTAGAGAGAGGTATATATATCCTGATAGAGTCATATACATTAGAGAGAGGTATATATATCCTGATAGAGTCATATACATTAGAGAGAGGTATATATATCCTGATAGAGTCATATACATTAGAGAGAGGTATATATATCCTGATAGAGTCATATACATTAGAGAGAGGTATATATATCCTGATAGAGTCATATACATTAGAGAGGTATATATATCCTGATAGAGTCATATACATTAGAGAGGTATATATATCCTGATAGAGTCATATACATTAGAGAGAGGTATATATATCCTGATAGAGTCATATACGTTAGAGAGAGGTATATATATCCTGATAGAGTCATATACATTAGAGAGAGGTATATATATCCTGATAGAGTCATATACATTAGAGAGGTATATATATCCTGATAGAGTCATGTACATTAGAGAGAGGTATATATATCCTGATAGAGCCATATACATTAGAGAGAGGTATATATATCCTGATAGAGTCATATACATTAGAGAGAGGTGTATATATATCCTGATAGAGTCATATACATTAGAGAGGTATATATATCCTGATAGAATCATATACATTAGAGAGAGGTATGTATATCCTGATAGAGTCATATACATTAGAGAGGTATATATATCCTGATAGAGTCATATACATTAGAGAGAGGTATATATATCCTGATAGAGTCATATACATTAGAGAGAGGTATATATATCCTGATAGAGTCATATACATTAGAGAGAGGTATATATATCCTGATAGAGTCATATACATTAGAGAGAGGTATATATATCCTGATAGAGTCATATACATTAGAGAGGTATATATATCCTGATAGAGTCATATACATTAGAGAGAGGTATATATATCCTGATATAGTCATATACATTAGAGAGAGGTATATATATCCTGATAGAGTCATATACATTAGAGAGAGGTATATATATCCTGATAGAGTCATATACATTAGAGAGGTATATATATCCTGATAGAGCCATATACATTAGAGAGGTATATATATCCTGATAGAGTCATATACATTAGAGAGAGGTATATATATCCTGATAGAGTCATATACATTAGAGAGGTATATATATCCTGATAGAGTCATATACATTAGAGAGGTATATATATCCTGATAGAGTCATATACATTAGAGAGAGGTATATATATCCTGATAGAGTCATATACATTAGAGAGGTATATATATCCTGATAGAGTCATATACATTAGAGAGAGCTATATATATCCTGATAGAGTCATATACATTAGAGAGGTATATATATCCTGATAGAGTCATATACATTAGAGAGGTATATATATCCTGATAGAGTCATATACATTAGAGAGAGGTATATATATCCTGATATAGTCATATACATTAGAGAGAGGTATATATATCCTGATAGAGCCATATACATTAGAGAGAGGTATATGTATCCTGATAGAGCCATATACATTAGAGAGAGGTATATATATCCTGATAGAGCCATATACATTAGAGAGAGGTATATATATCCTGATAGAGTCATATACATTAGAGAGAGGTATATATATCCTGATAGAGCCATATACATTAGAGAGAGGTATATATATCCTGATAGAGTCATATACATTAGAGAGAGGTATATATATTCTGATAGAGTCATATACATTAGAGAGAGGTATATATATCCTTATAGAGTCATATACATTAGAGAGGTATATATATCCTGATAGAGTCATATACATTAGAGAGGTATATATATCCTGATAGAGCCATATACATTAGAGAGGTATATATATCCTGATAGAGTCATATACATTAGAGAGAGGTATATATATCCTGATAGAGTCATATACATTAGAGAGGTATATATATCCTGATAGAGTCATATACATTAGAGAGGTATATATATCCTGATAGAGTCATATACATTAGAGAGAGGTATATATATCCTGATAGAGTCATATACATTAGAGAGGTATATATATCCTGATAGAGTCATATACATTAGAGAGAGGTATATATATCCTGATAGAGTCATATACATTAGAGAGGTATATATATCCTGATAGAGTCATATACATTAGAGAGAGGTATATATATCCTGATATAGTCATATACATTAGAGAGAGGTATATATATCCTGATATAGTCATATACATTAGAGAGAGGTATATATATCCTGATAGAGTCATATACATTAGAGAGAGGTATATATATCCTGATAGAGTCATATACATTAGAGAGGTATATATATCCTGATAGAGCCATATACATTAGAGAGGTATATATATCCTGATAGAGTCATATACATTAGGGAGAGGTATATATATCCTGATAGAGTCATATACATTAGAGAGGTATATATATCCTGATAGAGTCATATACATTAGAGAGGTATATATATCCTGATAGAGTCATATACATTAGAGAGAGGTATATATATCCTGATAGAGTCATATACATTAGAGAGGTATATATATCCTGATAGAGTCATATACATTAGAGAGAGGTATATATATCCTGATAGAGTCATATACATTAGAGAGGTATATATATCATGATAGAGTCATATACATTAGAGAGGTATATATATCCTGATAGAGTCATATACATTAGAGAGAGGTATATATATCCTGATAGAGTCATATACATTAGAGAGAGGTATATATATCCTGATAGAGTCATATACATTAGAGAGAGGTATATATATCCTGATATAGCCATATACATTAGAGAGGTTTATATATCCTGATAGAGTCATATACATTAGAGAGAGGTATATATATCCTGATAGAGTCATATACATTAGAGAGAGGTATATATATCCTGATAGAGTCATATACATTAGAGAGGTATATATATCCTGATAGAGTCATATACATTAGAGAGAGGTATATATATCCTGATAGAGTCATATACATTAGAGAGAGGTATATATATCCTGATAGAGTCATATACATTAGAGAGAGGTATATATATCCTGATAGAGTCATATACATTAGAGAGAGGTATATATATCCTGATAGAGTCATATACATTAGAGAGGTATATATATCCTGATAGAGTCATATACATTAGAGAGAGGTATATATATCCTGATAGAGTCATATACATTAGAGAGAGGTATATATATCCTGATAGAGTCATATACATTAGAGAGAGGTATATATATCCTGATAGAGTCATATACATTAGAGAGGTATATATATCCTGATAGAGTCATATACATTAGAGAGAGGTATATATATCCTGATAGAGTCATATACATTAGAGAGGTATATATATCCTGATAGAGTCATATACATTAGAGAGGTATATATATCCTGATAGAGCCATATACATTAGAGAGGTATATATATCCTGATAGAGTCATATACATTAGAGAGAGGTATATATATCCTGATAGAGTCACATACATTAGAGAGAGGTATATATATCCTGATAGAGTCATATACATTAGAGAGAGGTATATATATCCTGATAGAGTCATATACATTAGAGAGAGGTATATATATCCTGATAGAGTCATATACATTAGAGAGGTATATATATCCTGATAGAGTCATATACATTAGAGAGAGGTATATATATCCTGATAGAGTCATATACATTAGAGAGAGGTATATATATCCTGATAGAGTCATATACATTAGAGAGAGGTATATATATCCTGATAGAGTCATATACATTAGAGAGGTATATATATCCTGATAGAGTCATATACATTAGAGAGAGGTATATATATCCTGATAGAGTCATATACATTAGAGAGGTATATATATCCTGATAGAGTCATATACATTAGAGAGGTATATATATCCTGATAGAGTCATATACATTAGAGAGAGGTATATATATCCTGATAGAGTCATATACATTAGAGAGGTATATATATCCTGATAGAGCCATATACATTAGAGAGGTATATATATCCTGATAGAGTCATATACATTAGAGAGAGGTATATATATCCTGATAGAGCCATATACATTAGAGAGGTATATATATCCTGATAGAGTCATATACATTAGAGAGAGGTATATATATCCTGATAGAGTCATATACGTTAGAGAGAGGTATATATATCCTGATAGAGTCATATACATTAGAGAGGTATATATATCCTGATAGAGTCATATACATTAGAGAGGTATATATATCCTGATAGAGTCATATACATTAGAGAGAGGTATATATATCCTGATAGAGTCATATACATTAGAGAGGTATATATATCCTGATAGAGCCATATACATTAGAGAGGTATATATATCCTGATAGAGTCATATACATTAGAGAGAGGTATATATATCCTGATAGAGTCATATACGTTAGAGAGAGGTATATATATCCTGATAGAGTCATATACATTAGAGAGAGGTATATATATCCTGATAGAGTCATATACATTAGAGAGGTATATATATCCTGATAGAGCCATATTCATTAGAGAGAGGTATATATATCCTGATAGAGTCGTACACATGAAAGACAGGTGTTTTGCTACAGATGTCGGATCTTAATTTGAGACAGTTTACTGAAGCAGAAAAATTTTGTGGATTATAATTAACATTTTAAAGCGGAAAGTGGAAATGACAAACTTCAGAAGCCTTTTAAAACATCAAATACACTGCAAGTTTTATTTTTCCTGCAACAGGGTGATCAAATTCAGATCCTACATCTGTACAGAGATGTCTTTATCTGAAAAAGGAAGTTTGAGTTATTAGCAATGAAGTTGCAACTGTCAGCTGCTGTAAACCTCTGTGATTGGATGTTATAGACCTCAATCTGAACAGTTTCTTCCCCGTGGTTATAGCCTTTACCTCTATGCTCAGTCTACCTAGTTCAATATATTGTTGTACGTAAACTTTGTGCAAACTCCACCGCCTGTATTCTGTCTCTTAATGTTTTCTTTCACTAGCAGCACCATGTCACCATGTTAAATAATGTGTACAGATGTAGGATCTTTCCAACTCTGAGGACATGTCATTGTGATGTCATTTATTACATTTCAACCTGTTGATAAAGGCAACTAGAAGGCTGAACCCAGAAGACAACTCTAAATCAACACTTACTGATATTATCCTAAAATCCTTTCACTCGTATTATTGTGTCTCTTTGTTCAACGAATGTCGGGCAGCCTGTGCTGTTAATATAGTTGAAAACAGCAGGCAGGGAGGTCAACACCCTACGGGCAGCCTGTGCTGTTAATATAGTTGAAAACAGCAGGCAGGGAGGTCAACACCCTACGGGCAGCCTGTTCTGTTAATATAGTTGAAAACAGCAGGCAGGGAGGTCAACACCCTACAGGCAGCCTGTGCTGTTAATATAGTTGAAAACAGCAGGCAGGGAGGTCAACACCCTACAGGCAGCCTGTGCTGTTAATATAGTTGAAAACAGCAGGCAGGGAGGTCAACACCCTACAGGCAGCCTGTGCTGTTAATATAGTTGGAACCAATTGGGTTACTTGGTTGGAATTGTGACGTGGCTCATTTAGAAAGGATCACTACACTATAGAGGAATTATGATACAATTATATTATCATATGACATGTAAAGGATCACTACACTATAGAGGACCTATGATACAATTACATTATCATATGAAATGTAGAGGATCACTACACTATAGAGGACCTATGATACAATGACATTATCATATGAAATGTAGAGGATCACTACACTATAGAGGACCTATGATACAATGACATTATCATATGAAATGTAGAGGATCACTACACTATAGAGGAACTATGATACAATTACATTATCATATGAAATGTAGAGGATCACTACACTATAGAGGACCTATGATACAATTACATTATCATATGAAATGTAGAGGATCACTACACTATAGAGGAACTATGATACAATTACATTATCATCTGAAATGTTAAATGTAGAACTATAATATTTGAATATTGATATATTGAATTTGACTTGATCACGTCCAGTCAGCTCCATGTTGTGTGATTAAACTGACACCAACCTGTCTCAGTAGAAGTAGACTGTTAGGAGTGTTATACTGTCATTCACTATACTAACATTACACCATACATTTAATGTCTCTACTGTTAGGAGTGTTATACTGTCATTCACTATACTAACATTACACCATACATTTAATGTCTCTACTGTTAGGAGTGTTTTACTGTCATTCACTATACTAACATTACACCATACATTTAATGTCTCTACTGTTAGGAGTGTTTTACTGTCATTCACTATACTAACATTACACCAGACATTTAATGTCTCTACTGTTAGGAGTGTTATACTGTCATTCACTATACTAACATTACACCATACATTTAATGTATCTACTGTTAGGAGTGTTATACTGTCATTCACTATACTAACATTACACCAGACATTTAATGTATCTACTGTTAGGAGTGTTATACTGTCATTCACTATACTAACATTACACCAGACATTTAATGTATCTACTGTTAGGAGTGTTATACTTCACTATACTAACATTACACCAGACATGTAATGTATCTACTGTTAGGAGTGTTATACTTCACTATACTAACATTACACCAGACATTTAATGTCTCTACTGTTAGGAGTGTTATACTTCACTATACTAACATTACACCAGACATTTAATGTATCTACTGTTAGGAGTGTTATACTTCCATTCACTATACTAACATTACACCAGACATTTAATGTATCTACTGTTAGGAGTGTTATACTTCACTACACTAACATTACACCAGACATTTAATGTCTCTACTGTTAGGAGTGTTATACTTCACTATACTAACATTACACCAGACATTTAATGTATCTACTGTTAGGAGTGTTATACTTCACTATACTAACATTACACCATACATTTAATGTCTCTACTGTTAGGAGTGTTATACTGTCATTCACTATACTAACATTACACCAGACATTTAATGTCTCTACACACTTTACAATAATCCCTGGCAGGATTCTCACCTTGTAGCCTGAATTCACAACCAGAACATGTGTAGACATTGAGATATTTTCTGTTGTGTTCTGTATATTCTGATGGATGAGGTCTGAGCTGGAATGTGAAGCTAACTGAATCTGGCTAACTTTAGAAAACCAGTATATCTGGCTAGTATCATAGTTTACCCCTCAGGCTACGTTCAGGTTTCAGCATCAGGCAGGTATCAACATGCCGAGTCGAGTCGTAGGCTACAACCTGGGTTGTATTCATTAGTTTACTACACAGTCAACAGTTTTAAATGGCACTAATGAATACACACAACCTGTTTTGAGGAAGTGTAAGTTGTTGATAGTCTTTCCACAATATTTATTTGTCTCTTTCACACAAAATACCTCCCTGAGTAAAAAGCGTTAACAGTAGATTAGAAAGAGAAAATGTTTGTTTGTTGCTTGCTGTGTTTTAAGCCTGTTTTGAGAAGACAAGTCTATAGACCTATGATACAGTAGGAGATCACCCTGGTCTATAGACCTATGATACAGTAGGAGATCACCCTGGTCTATAGACCTATGATACAGTAGGAGATCACCCTGGTCTATAGACCTATGATACAGTAGGAGATCACCCTGGTCTATAGACCTATGATACAGTAGGAGATCACCCTGGTCTATAGACCTATGATACAGTAGGAGATCACCCTGGTCTATAGACCTATGATACAGTAGGAGATCACCCTGGTCTATAGACCTATGATACAGTAGGAGATCACCCTGGTCTATAGACCTATGATACAGTAGGAGATCACCCTGGTCTATAGACCTATGATACAGTAGGAGATCACCCTGGTCTATAGACCTATGATACAGTAGGAGATCACCCTGGTCTATAGACCTATGATACAGTAGAATATCACCCTGGTCTATAGACCTATGATACAGTAGGAGATCACCCTGGTCTATAAACCTATGATACAGTAGGAGATCACCCTGGTCCATAGACCTATGATACAGTAGGAGATCACCCTGGTCTATAGACCTATGATACAGTAGGAGATCACCCTGGTCTATAGACCTATGATACAGTACACTCTTAGAATAAAGGGTTCCAAACAGGTCCTCTGGCTGTCCCCATAAGAGAATGCTTTTGGGTTCCAGGTAGAATTCTCCTGGCTTCTATGTAGAACCCTCTGTTGAAAGGGTTCTTCATGGAACCAAAAAGGGTTCTACAAAGGGTTCTCCTATGGGGACAGCCAAAGAACCCTTTTAGATTCTAGATAGTGTAGGAGCGATCACCCTGGGGCACACAGATGGGCACAGAACCAATTCACCCCACGCATCTAATTTATATCAAAAACATTTTAAGGAGAGTAGGACTATTATAACACTGTCCACCAGAAATATCATCAACTATATGAATACACATAACAATATCATCAACTATATGAATATACACAACAATATCATCAACTATATGAATACACATAACAATATCATCAACTATATGAAAACACATAACAATATCATCAACTATATGAATACACATAACAATATCGTCAACTATATGAATACACATAACAATATCATTAACTATATGAATACACATAACAATATCATCAACTATATGAATACACATAACAATATCACCAACTATATGAATACACATAACAATATCATCAACTATATGAATACACATAACAATATCATCAACTATATGAATACACACAACAATATGATCAACTATATGAATACACATAACAATATCATCAACTATATGAATACACATAACAATATCATCAACTATATAACAATATCATTAACTATATGAATACACATAACAATATCATCAACTATATGAATACACATAACAATATGATCAACTATATGAATACACATAACAATATCATTAACTATATGAATACACATAACAATATCATCAACTATATGAATACACATAACAATATCATCAACTATATAACAATATCATTAACTATATGAATACACATAACAATATCATCAACTATATGAATACACATAACAATATGATCAACTATATGAATACACATAACAATATCATTAACTATATGAATACACACAACAATATCATTAACTATATGAATACACACAACAATATCATCACCTATATGAATACACATAACAATATCATCAACTATATGAATACACATAACAATATCATTAACTATATGAATACACATAACAATATCATCAACTATATGAATACACATAACAATCGTCGTCTTACCTTTTATCTCTCAATAGAAACAGAGTCTGAATGATCATCAGGTTGTCAAAAGTTACTTTCATTTGCTCTGCTCATTTACATATCAGGTTCTGCCTGTTCTCTCTCCCTCTCTCTTTATACCTCTTACAACATTCTACAACTGTCTGGAACTCTATTCTTCTGTCTCTCTCCATCACTTTCTCTGAGTCGTCTGTTGCTGTCTCTGTGTCTGGTGTCTCTCTCCATCACATCCTATTCTTCTGTCTCTGTGTCTTGTCTGGTGTCTCTCTCCATCATATCCTATTCTTCTGTTGCTGTCTGAGTGTCTTGTCTGGTGTCTCTCTCCGTCATATCCTATTCTGTTGCTGTCTCTGTGTCTTGTTTGGTGTCTCTCTCCATCATATCATATTCCTCTGTTGCTGTCTCTGTGTCTTGTCTGGTGTCTCTCTCCATCACATCCTATTCTTCTGTTGCTGTGTCTGTGTCTTGTCTGGTGTCTCTCTCCATCAAATCCTATTCTTCTGTTGCTGTGTCTGTGTCTTGTCTGGTGTCTCTCTCCATCAAATCCTATTCTTCTGTTGCTGTCTCTGTGTCTTTTCTGGTGTCTCTCTCCGTCATATCCTATTTTGTTGCTGTCTCTGTGTCCTGTCTGGTGTCTCTCTCCATCATATCCTATTCTGTTGCTGTGTCTGTGTCTTGTCTGGTGTCTCTCTCCATCACTTTCTCTGTGTCGTCTGTTGCTGTCTCTGTGTCTTGTCTGGTGTCTCTCTCCATCATATCCTATTCTGTTCCTGTGTCTGTGTCTTGTCTGGTGTCTCTCTCCATCATATCCTATTCTGTTGCTGTGTCTGTGTCTTGTCTGTGTCTCACTCCATCACCAGAAAATGTTGAGGGTTAGGCATACTATAATACAACATTCACAACATGACAACACAACTACACAACACCATTAAATACAGTTGATGGTTTACTACAATACAACATGACAACATGACAACACAACTACATAACACCATTAATTACAGTTGAGGGTTACTACAATACAACATGACAACACAACATGACAACACAACTACATAACACCATTAAATACAGTTGAGGGTTAATACAATACAACATGACAACACAACTACATAACACCATTAAATACAGTTGAGGGTTACTACAATACAACATGACAACACAACTACATAACACCATTAAATACAGTTGAGGGTTACTACAATATAACATGACAACACGACAACACAACTACATAACACCATTAAATACAGTTGGAATGTAGTTAGAACTCAAACTGTTTCCGTCAAACAGAAAAACAACAATAAATCTGGATCAACACATTTAGATTTCTAGATGCTGCACTTTGCTGTTTCATTACCCAGACAGCTGTTTAAGGTCAGACCAAGGCAGAGTGTAGTATCAGTACTTAGGGGTCATAGGTCAGATCAGTGGTCATGGCTGATATGCATGGACTAGGAAACGAACTTTAAAGCCATTTTTCTCAGATTCACTGTTTGTGTAGATGCTGTTTGTCTTTGTAGGACAGTAGTTCAGGTGGCTGTTTGTCTCTGTAGGACAGTAGTTCAGGTGGCTGTTTGTGTAGATGCTGTTTGTCTTTGTAGGACAGTAGTTCAGGTGACTGTTTGTCTTTGTAGGACAGTAGTTCAGGTGGCTGTTTGTCTCTGTAGGACAGTAGTTCAGGTGACTGTTTGTCTTTGTAGGACAGTAGTTCAGGTGGCTGTTTGTGTAGATGCTCTTTGTCTCTGTAGGACAGTAGTTCAGGTGGCTGTTTGTGTAGATGCTGTTTGTCTTTGTAGGACAGTAGTTCAGGTGGCTGTTTGTGTAGATGCTGTTTGTCTCTGTAGGACAGTAGTTCAGGTGGCTGTTTGTCTTTGTAGGACAGTAGTTCAGGTGGCTGTTTGTCTTTGTAGGACAGTAGTTCAGGTGGCTGTTTGTGTAGATGCTGTTTGTCTTTGTAGGACAGTAGTTTAGGTGGCTGTTTGTGTAGATGCTGTTTGTCTTTGTAGGACAGTAGTTCAGGTGGCTGTTTGTGTAGATGCTGTTTGTCTTTGTAGGACAGTAGTTCAGGTGGCTGTTTGTCTTTGTAGGACAGTAGTTCAGGTGGCTGTTTGTGTAGATGCTGTTTGTCTTTGTAGGACAGTAGTTCAGGTGGCTGTTTGTATTTGTAGGACAGTAGTTCAGGTGGCTGTTTGTATTTGTAGGACAGTAGTTCAGGTGGCTGTTTGTATTTGTAGGACAGTAGTTCAGGTCTTTGCACTTAGTCTGCCTCCTGTCCTTCCCATCGGCATGGTTACACCTTCCTGAAAACAATGACTCCATACTTTGCTGAAACCTGTTCTGCCAGTTCATGTCCTTAAAGACTAGAATGTTCCAATGTGGTTAGCCAATGAGATGACAAGATAGTTGACACATTCCTCATCCAGGGTTACTGTAAAACAGACATGTCACATTTCTGTTTCGTCCATAACTTGTTTCCTGCTTGTAGCAGGCCGTGTTAACAGGAATCCTCTTCTCTAAGAATGATAGGTGTTGTTGTACAGGGTCATAGTAGTATGATAGGTGTTGTTTTATAGGGTCAGTCATAGTAGTATGATAGGTGTTGTTTTATAGGGTCATAGTAGTATGATAGGTGTTGTTTTAAAGGGTCATAGTAGTATGATAGGTGTTGTTGTACAGGGTCCGTCATAGTAGTATGATAGGTGTTGTTTTATAGGGTCATAGTAGTATGATAGGTGTTGTTGTACAGGGTCAGTCATAGTAGTATGATAGTTGTTGTTTTAAAGGGTCATAGTAGTATGATAGGTGTTGTTGTACAGGGTCAGTCATAGTAGTATGATAGGTGTTGTTTTACAGGGTCAGTCATAGTAGTATGATAGGTGTTGTTTTATAGGGTCATAGTAGTATGATAGGTGTTGTTTTACAGGGTCATAGTAGTATGATAGGTGTTGTTGTACAGGGTCAGTCATAGTAGTATGATAGGTGTTGTTGTACAGGGTCGTAGGAGTATGGTAGGTGTTGTTGTACAGGGTCGTAGTAGTATGATAGGTGTTGTTGTACAGGGTCAGCCATAGTAGTATGATAGGTGTTGTTTTACAGGGTCAGTCATAGTAGTATGATAGGTGTTGTTGTACAGGGTCAGTCATAGTAGTATGATAGGTGTTGTTTTACAGTGTCAGAAATAGTAGTATGATAGGTGTTGTTGTACAGGGTCAGTCATAGTAGTATGATAGGTGTTGTTTTACAGGGTCAGTCATAGTAGTATGATAGGTGTTGTTTTACAGGGGCAGTCATAGTAGTATGATAGGTGTTGTTTTACAGGGTCAGTCATAGTAGAATGATAGGTGTTGTTTTACAGGATCAGTCATAGTAGTATGATAGGTGTTGTTTTACAGGGTCAGTCATAGTAGTATGATAGGTGTTGTTTTACAGGGTCAGTCATAGTAGTATGATAGGTGTTGTTGTACAGGGTCAGTCATAGTAGTATGATAGGTGTTGTTTTATAGGGTCATAGTAGTATGATAGGTGTTGTTTTACAGGGTCATAGTAGTATGATAGGTGTTGTTTTACAGGGTCCGTCATAGTAGTATGATAGGTGTTGTTTTATAGGGTCATAGTAGTATGATAGGTGTTGTTTTACAGGGTCATAGTAGTATGATAGGTGTTGTTGTACAGGGTCAGTCATAGTAGTATGATAGGTGTTGTTGTACAGGGTCAGCCATAGTAGTATGATAGGTGTTGTTGTACAGGGTCAGTCATAGTAGTATGATAGGTGTTGTTTTACAGGGTCAGTCATAGTAGTATGATAGGTGGTGTTGTACAGGGTCGTAGTAGTATGATAGGTGTTGTTGTACAGGGTCGTAGTAGTATGGTAGGTGTTGTTGTACAGGGTCGTAGTAGTATGATAGGTGTTGTTGTACAGGGTCGTAGTAGTATGGTAGGTGTTGTTGTACAGGGTCGTAGTAGTATGATAGGTGTTGTTGTACAGGGTCAGTCATAGTAGTATGATAGGTGTTGTTTTACAGGGTCAGTCATAGTAGTATGATAGGTGTTGTTGTACAGGGTCAGCCGTAGTAGTATGATAGGTGTTGTTGTACAGGGTCGTAGTAGTGTGATAGGTGTTGTTGTACAGGGCCAGTCATAGTAGTATGATAGGTGTTGTTGTACAGGGTCGTAGAAGTATGATAGGTGTTGTTGTACAGGGCCAGTCATAGTAGTGTGATAGGTGTTGTTGTACAGGGTCAGTCATAGTAGTATGGTAGGTGTTGTTTTACAGGGTCGTAGTAGTATGACAGGTGTTGTTGTACAGGGTTGTAGTAGTTTGATAGGTGTTGTTGTACAGGGTCGTAGTAGTATGATAGGTGTTGTTGTACAGGGTCGTAGTAGTATGATAGGTGTTGTTGTACAGGGTCGTAGTAGTATGATAGGTGTTGTTGTACAGGGTTGTAGTAGTTTGATAGGTGTTGTTGTACAGGGTCGTAGTAGTATGATAGGTGTTGTTGTACAGGGTCGTAGTAGTCTGGTGACCATGGAGCAAATTAGATGTAAGTGTCTTGCTTAAGGGCACATCGACAGATTTTCACCTTGACAGGTCAGGTTTTAAAACCAGCGATACCAGTTACTGACCACCACTCTAACCACTAGTCTATCTGACCTAACCAGTTACTGACCACCACTCTAACCACTAGTCTATCTGACCATACCAGTTACTGACCCAACACTCTAACCATTGGTCTATCTGACCATACCAGTTACTGACCCACCACTCTAACCACTAGTCTATCTGACCATACCAGTTACTGACCCAACACTCTAACCACTAGTCTATCTGACCATACCGGTTACTGACCCACCACTCTAACCACTAGTCTACCTGACCACACCAGTTACTGACCCACCACTCTAACCACTAGTCTATCTGACCATACCAGTTACTGACCCACCACTCTAACCACTAGTCTATCTGACCATACCAGTTACTGACCCACCACTCTAACCACTAGTCTATCTGACCATACCAGTTACTGACCCACCACTCTAACCACTAGTCTATCTGACCATACCACTGACCATGTGGACACCTCCTAGTGGTCTGGTCGTTAGGAGTGTTTATCAGACCATGTGGACACCTCCTAGTGGTCTGGTTGTTAGGAGTGTTTATCAGACCATGTGGACACCTCCTAGTGGTGGGGTTGTTAGGAGTGTTTATCAGACCATGTGGACACCTCCTAGTGGTGGGGTTGTTAGGAGTGTTTATCAGACCATGTGGACACCTCCTAGTGGTCTGGTTGTTAGGAGTCTTCATCAGACCATGTGGAAACCTCCTAGTGGTGGGGTTGTTAGGAGTGTTTATCAGACCATGTGGACACCTCCTAGTGATGGGGTTGTTAGTAGTTTTTATCAGACCATGTGGATACCTCCTAGTGGTGGGGTTGTTAGTAGTGTTTTTCAGACCATGTGGACACCTCCTAGTGGTGGGGTTGTTAGGAGTGTTTATCAGACCATGTGGACACCTCCTAGTGGTCTGGTTGTTAGGAGTGTTTATCAGACCATGTGGACACCTCTTAGTGGTGGGGTTGTTAGGAGTGTTTATCAGACCATGTGGACACCTCCTAGTGGTGGGGTTGTTAGGAGTGTTTATCAGACCATGTGGACATCTCCTAGTGGTCTGGTTGTTAGGAGGTTTAATCAGACCATGTGGACACCTCCTAGTGGTCTGGTTGTTAGGAGTGTTTATCAGACCATGTGGACACCTCCTAGTGGTGGGGTTGTTAGGAGTGTTTATCAGACCATGTGGACACCTCCTAGTGGTGGGTTGTTAGGAGTGTTTATCAGACCATGTGGACACCTCCTAGTGGTGGGTTGTTAGGAGTGTTTATCAGACCATTTGGACACCTCCTAGTGGTGGGGTTGTTAGGAGTGTTTATCAGACCATTTGGACACCTCCTAGTGGTCTGGTCGTTAGGAGTGTTTATAAGACCATGTGGACACCTCCTAGTGGTCTGGTTGTTAGGAGTGTTTATCAGACCATGTGGACACCTCCTAGTGGTCTAGTTGTTAGGAGTGTTTATCAGACCATGTGGACACCTCCTAGTGGTGGGGTTGTTAGGAGTGTTTATCAGACCATGTGGGCACCTCCTAGTGGTGGGGTTGTTAGGAGTGTTTATCAGACCATGTGGACACCTCCTAGTGGTGGGTTGTTAGGAGTGTTTATCAGACCATGTGGACACCTCCTAGTGGTGGGGTTGTTAGGAGTGTTTATCAGACCATTTGGACACCTCCTAGTGGTGGGGTTGTTAGGAGTGTTAATCAGACCATTTGGACACCTCCTAGTGGTCTGGTTGTTAGGAGTGTTTATCAGACCATGTGGACACCTCCTAGTGGTGGGGTTGTTAGGAGTGTTTATCAGACCATGTTGACACCTCCTAGTGGTCTGGTTGTTAGGAGTGTTTATCAGACCATGTGGACACCTCCTAGTGGTGAGGTTGTTAGGAGTTTTTATCAGACCATGTGGACACCTCCTAGTGGTGGGGTTGTTAGGAGTGTTCATCAGACCATGTGGACACCTCCTAGTGGTCTGGTTGTTAGGAGTGTTTATCAGACCATGTGGACACCTCCTAGTGGTGGGGTTGTTAGGAGTGTTTATCAGACCATGTGGACACCTCCTAGTGGTGGGGTTGTTAGGAGTTTTTATCAGACCATGTGGACACCTCCTAGTGGTGGGGTTGTTAGGAGTGTTCATCAGACCATGTGGACACCTCCTAGTGGTCTGGTTGTTAGGAGTGTTCATCAGACCATGTGGACACCTCCTAGTGGTGGGGTTGTTAGGAGTGTTAATCAGACCATGTGGACACCTCCTAGTGGTCTGGTTGTTAGGAGTGTTTATCAGACCATGTGGACACCTCCTAGTGGTGGGGTTGTTAGGAGTGTTAATCAGACCATGTGGACACCTCCTAGTGGTCTGGTTGTTAGGAGTGTTTATCAGACCATGTGGACACCTCCTAGTGGTGGGTTGTTAGGAGTGTTTATCAGACCATGTGGACACCTCCTAGTGGTCTGGTTGTTATTAGTGTTAATCAGACCATGTGGACACCTCCTAGTGGTCTGGTTGTTAGGAGTGTTAATCAGACCATGTGGACACCTCCTAGTGGTCTGGTTGTTAGGAGTGTTTATCAGACCATGTGGACACCTCCTAGTGGTCTGGTTGTTAGGAGTGTTTATCAGACCATGTGGACATCTCCTAGTGGTGGGGTTGTTAGGAGTGTTCATCAGACCATGTGGACACCTCCTAGTGGTGGGGTTGTTAGGAGTGTTTATCAGACCATGTGGACATCTCCTAGTGGTGGGGTTGTTAGGAGTGTTCATCAGACCATGTGGACACCTCCTAGTGGTCTGGTTGTTAGGAGTGTTTATCAGACCATGTGGACATCTCCTAGTGGTGGGGTTGTTAGGAGTGTTCATCAGACCATGTGGACACCTCCTAGTGGTGGGGTTGTTAGGAGTGTTTATCAGACCATGTGGACACCTCCTAGTGGTCTGGTTGTTAGGAGTGTTTATCAGACCATGTGGACACCTCCTAGTGGTGGGGTTGTTAGGAGTGTTTATCAGACCATGTGGACACCTCCTAGTGGTGGGGTTGTTAGGAGTGTTTATCAGACCATGTGGACATCTCCTAGTGGTGGGGTTGTTAGGAGTGTTTATCAGACCATGTGGACATCTCCTAGTGGTGGGGTTGTTAGGAGTGTTTATCAGACCATGTGGACACCTCCTAGTGGTGGGTTGTTAGGAGTGTTTATCAGACCATGTGGACACCTCCTAGTGGTCTGGTTGTTAGGAGTGTTTATCAGACCATGTGGACACCTCCTAGTGGTCTGGTTGTTAGGAGTGTTTATTAGACCATGTGGACACCTCCTAGTAGTGGGGTTGTTAGGAGTGTTTATCAGACCATGTGGACACCTCCTAGTGGTGGGGTTGTTAGGAGTGTTTATCAGACCATGTGGACATCTCCTAGTGGTGGGGTTGTTAGGAGTGTTTATCAGACCATGTGGACATCTCCTAGTAGTGGGGTTGTTAGGAGTGTTTATCAGACCATGTGGACATCTCCTAGTGGTGGGGTTGTTAGGAGTGTTTATCAGACCATGTGGACACCTCCTAGTGGTCTGGTTGTTAGGAGTGTTTATCAGACCATGTGGACACCTCCTAGTGGTGGGGTTGTTAGGAGTGTTTATCAGACCATGTGGACACCTCCTAGTGGTGGGTTGTTAGGAGTGTTTATCAGACCATGTGGACACCTCCTAGTGGTGGGGTTGTTAGGAGTGTTTATCAGACCATGTGGACACCTCCTAGTGGTGGGGTTGTTAGGAGTGTTTATCAGACCATGTGGACACCTCCTAGTGGTGGGGTTGTTAGGAGTGTTTATCAGACCATGTGGACACCTCCTAGTGGTGGGGTTGTTAGGAGTGTTTATCAGACCATGTGGACACCTCCTAGTGGTCTGGTTGTTAGGAGTGTTTACCAGAACATGTGGACACCTCCTAGTGGTGGGGTTGTTAGGAGTGTTTATCAGACCATGTGGACACCTCCTAGTGGTGGGGTTGTTAATTGAACTACCCATCCCGGATCCGGGACAATTGTCATCAATAATTTTGCACGCCCAATTTTTCAGTTTTTGATTTGTTAAAAAAGTTTGAAATATCCAATAAATGTCGTTCCACTTCATGATTGTGTCCCACTTGTTGTTGATTCTTCACAAAAAAATACAGTTTTATATCTTTATGTTTGAAGCCTGAAATGTGGCAAAAGGTCGCAAAGTTCAAGGGGGCCGAATACTTTCGCAAGGCACTGTATGTCAAGAAGGTGAGGTCTGGTTAACCTCTAAATAACATGAGAGTTCCAGATGGAATAGCATCAGAGACTATGGAGAACTCTCTAGGAGGGCAGGTCAACAAGGTGAGGTCTGGTTAAACCTCTAAATAACATGAGAGTTCCAGATGGAACAGCATCAGAGACTATGGAGAACTCTCTAGGAGGGCAGGTCAACAAGGTGAGGTCTGGCTGCACCTCTAAATATCTAGGGGTTACAGGGGTATTGTAACAAGATAAAAAAATGCCTCATAATTGAGTAACAATCCTTCTGCATTAAAAAGTTGACTTACCAGCAGGATATGATTATTAAACCAGTTATTCAAAAATAAAAACTTGTTTCTATACAAAATATCCTTATTGTTCCAAATGAAATACCTTTTTTAATATATTAACGAGCACGCTAAGAATACTGTTGTAGGAATCTTATCGGTGTTATAGTTACAAAGTAACACAAAATTGAAGTCACCAAAACGGGAGAAGATATAATGAGGGATGAAATTCCAAATTGAAGTTGGATTCTTTAAAAAATGTTTTTCCCAATTTATCTTTAAAGTATTATTAGTATTATTTATAGTAAAATCAACTAAATGTTCATAACGACAGATGTCCTTATATAATGTGTGTGATTTTCCCAGATGAAGTTGAAAAGCATCTGGTCAACCTCTTTCCCTATTTTGTGGTCAAGATGTAGGGACTGGGCTGCAAACAACTTCTGTATGACTGACGCCTTTAGTGATTTAGTCTAATGCTTTAATATATAACATTCTGCCCTCCGAATTCATATCTAAGGGGCATTTTTCATTAGTGCAAATCTGTTCTGTGAGAATATGTAATAATAATAATAACTTTGTAAATCAGGATGCATTATGAAAGGACAATAAGAGACGGTGGTAATATGTTTCCTTTTAGAGACTATAATACATGACAACCAGGTCATTTTAGTTTCTCTTAGAATCACAACCTCAGTGTAACAACAGTTTGTCATTTCCCACAGGTACAGTTCTCCTGAACAAACAAGTGCAGGACAGAGGAATAGCAATCCTTACCTTGTTCTAAATTCAATCACCTTCTTCATCCTCATCATTCAGTTCATTGAAATACAGTTTTGAAATTGTGCACAATTAGCAGTTTCTGTTTGGTTTATGCAGCCCATCCATTCACTGTCAGCTACATCAGCCCATTCATTCACTGTCAGCTACATCAGCCCATTCATTCACTGTCAGCTACATCAGCCCATTCATTCACTGTCAGCTACATCAGCCCATTCATTCACTGTCAGCTACATTAGCCCATTCATTCATTCACTGTCAGCTACATCAGCCCATTCATTCACTGTCAGCTACATCAGCCCATTCATTCACTGTCAGCTACATCAGCCCATTCATTCACTGTCAGCTACATCAGCCCATTCATTCACTGTCAGCTATATTAGACAAATTAGCGCCTTGGAACCCAGGAGCATAGTCAGTGCTCTAACTCCCCCTTGTGGTGGTGTGGAGCAATACAATAAGCAGTCAAGCAGAGTAATGTACTAAACTACAAATTACCTCTAAATCCTGCAGCATACTCTCAAAACTAAGTAGATCTGGAAATATATCTGGAAATAGATCTGGAAATAGATCTGGAAGTAGATCTGGAAGTAGATCTGGAAGTAGATCTGGAAATAACTTCATCTTTAGAAAGCAACACTCAACCTTTCAAGGATAAATTCCTCTGTAACCATTGGTTCAACTTCTTTTCGTTTATTTTCTTCAATAATAAGTACACACATTGAATGAGCCTATTTTCAGTTGATCCTTAGATATGGTAATCCCAAGGTATGTTACATTTTCCTTAAGTGGAATATTGCAGATAGAGGGATTCACACAGTCTGTAACATATGTCTATCACACACATACAATGTAATCAGACCTGGAGTCAGATTGGGAGGGAGAGCATTATTTACAATGTAATCAGACCTGGAGTCAGACTGGGAGGGGGAGCATTATTTACAATGTAATCAGACCTGGAGTCAGACTGGGAGGGAGAGCATTATTTACAATGTAATCAGACCTGGAGTCAGACTGGGAGGGAGAGCATTATTTACAATGTAATCAGACCTGGAGTCAGACTGGGAGGGAGAGCATTATTTACAATGTAATCAGACCTGGAGTCAGACTGGGAGGGAGAGCATTATTTACAATGTAATCAGACCTGGAGTCAGACTGGGAGGGAGAGCATTATTTACAATGTAATCAGACCTGGAGTCAGACTGGGAGGGAGAGCATTATTTACAATGTAATCAGACCTGGAGTCAAACTGGGAGGGAGAGCATTATTTACAATGTAATCAGAGCTGGAGTCAAACTGGGAGGGAGAGCATTATTTACAATGTAATCAGACCTGGAGTCAAACTGGGAGGGAGAACATTATTTACAATGTAATCAGACCTGGAGACAAACTGGGAGGGAGAACATTATTTACAATGTAATCAGACCTGGAGTCAAACTGGGAGGGAGAACATTATTTACAATGTAATCAGACCTGGAGTCAAACTGGGAGGGAGAACATTATTTACAATGTAATCAGACCTGGAGTCAAACTGGGAGGGAGAGCATTATTTACAATGTAATCAGACCTGGAGTCAGACTGGGAGGGAGAGCATTATTTACAATGTAATCAGACCTGGAGTCAGACTGGGAGAGAGAGCATTATTTACAATGTAATCAGACCTGGAGTCAAACTGGGAGGGAGAGCATTATTTACAATGTAATCAGACCTGGAGTCAGACTGGGAGGGAGAGCATTATTTACAATGTAATCAGACCTGGAGTCAAACTGGGAGGGAGAACATTATTTACAATGTAATCAGACCTGGAGTCAAACTGGGAGGGAGAACATTATTTACAATGTAATCAGACCTGGAGTCAGACTGGGAGGGAGAGCATTATTTACAATGTAATCAGACCTGGAGTCAGACTGGGAGGGAGAGCATTATTTACAATGTAATCAGACCTGGAGTCAAACTGGGAGGGAGAACATTATTTACAATGTAATCAGACCTGGAGACAAACTGGGAGGGAGAACATTATTTACAATGTAATCAGACCTGGAGTCAAACTGGGAGGGAGAACATTATTTACAATGTAATCAGACCTGGAGTCAAACTGGGAGGGAGAACATTATTTACAATGTAATCAGACCTGGAGTCAAACTGGGAGGGAGAGCATTATTTACAATGTAATCAGACCTGGAGTCAGACTGGGAGGGAGAGCATTATTTACAATGTAATCAGACCTGGAGTCAAACTGAGAGGGAGAGCATTATTTACAATGTAATCAGACCTGGAGTCAAACTGGGAGGGAGAGCATTATTTACAATGTAATCAGACCTGGAGTCAAACTGGGAGGGAGAGCATTATTTACAATGTAATCAGACCTGGAGTCAGACTGGGAGGGAGAGCATTATTTACAATGTAATCAGACCTGGAGTCAGACTGGGAGGGAGAGCATTATTTACAATGTAATCAGACCTGGAGTCAGACTGGGAGGGAGAGCATTATTTACAATGTAATCAGACCTGGAGTCAAACTGGGAGGGAGAGCATTATTTACAATGTAACCAGACCTGTAGTCAGACTGGGAGGGAGAGCATTATTTACAATGTAATCAGACCTGGAGTCAAACTGGGAGGGAGAGCATTATTTACAATGTAATCAGACCTGGAGTCAACCTGGGAGGGAGAGCATTATTTACAATGTAATCAGACCTGGAGTCAAACTGGGAGGGAGAGCATTATTTACAATGTAATCAGACCTGGAGTCAGACTGGGAGGGAGAGCATTATTTACAATGTAATCAGAGCTTGATTCAAACTGGGAGGGAGAGCATTATTTACAATGTAATCAGACCTGGAGTCAAACTGGGAGGGAGAGCATTATTTACAATGCATTCAGAAAAGACCAACAGAAAAGGGACTAACTGTTCTGTAAACAGTTGTGTAAAACTCAGCAGATACACCATCAGTCCCAGGAGACTTATTATTTTTAAGTTGTTCAATAGAATAAATGATGTGTTCAACTATAATAGGGTTTTCACACTGTTCCCTGTCAGCCTCACCAACTGATTTCACATCCCCCAGACAATCAAAACAAAGAGTTGAGGACACCTCACAATACTGTAGAAGATGAGGACACCTCACAATACTGTAGAAGATGAGGACACCTCACAATACTGTAGATGATGAGGACACCTCACAATACTGTAGAAGATGAGGACACCTCACAATACTGTAGAAGATGAGGACACCTCACAATACTGTAGAAGATGAGGACACCTCACAATACTGTAGAAGATGAGGACACCTCACAATACTGTAGAAGATGAGGACACCTCACAATACTGTAGAAGATGAGGACACCTCACAATACTGTAGAAGATGAGGACACCTCACAATACTGTAGAAGATGAGGACACCTCACAATACTGTAGAAGATGAGGACACCTCACAATACTGTAGAAGATGAGGACACCTCACAATACTGTAGAAGATGAGGACACCTCACAATACTGTAGAAGATGAGGACACCTCACAATACTGTAGAAGATGAGGACACCTCACAATACTGTAGAAGATGAGGACACCTCACAATACTGTAGAAGATGAGGACACCTCACAATACTATAGAAGATGAGGACACCTCACAATACTGTAGAAGATGAGGACACCTCACAATACTGTAGAAGATGAGGACACCTCACAATACTGTAGAAGATGAGGACACCTCACAATACTGTAGAAGATGAGGACACCTCACAATACTGTAGAAGATGAGGACACCTCACAATACTGTAGAAGATGAGGACACCTCACAATACTGTAGAAGATGAGGACACCTCACAATACTGTAGAAGATGAGGACACCTCACACAATACTGTAGAAGATGAGGACACCTCACAATACTGTAGAAGATGAGGACACCTCACAATACTGTAGAAGATGAGGACACCTCACAATACTGTAGAAGATGAGGACACCTCACAATACTGTAGAAGATGAGGACACCTCACAATACTGTAGAAGATAAGGACACCTCACAATACTGTAGAAGATGAGGACACCTCACAATACTGTAGAAGATGAGGACACCTCACAATACTTGTCACACCCTGACCATAGTTTGCTTTGTATGTTTCTATGTTTTGGTTGGTCAGGGTGTGATCTGAGTGGGCATTCTATGTTGGATGTCTTGTTTGTCTATTTCTATGTCTAGCCTGATATGGTTCTCAATCAGAGGCAGGTGTTAGTCATTGTCTCTGATTGGGAACCATATTTAGGTAGCCTGGGTTTCCCTGTGTGTTGGTGGGTGATTGTTCCTGTCTCTGTGTTTTGCACCAGATAGGACTGTTTTAGGTTTTCTTAGTTTATTCACGTATAGTTTTCTTCATTATAAATTAAAACATATACAGTATAATAACCACCACGCTGCCTTTTGGTCCGCATCTCCTTCAGATGAAGAAAACTGTTACAATAATGTAGAAGTTGCAACTAAAGATGTAGATTAATGTGGTATATGTGACGAGACCAGTCATATTTAATCTGGACCAACTCATGTTTTAATATAGAGCTATTAAGCTTCCAATAGGATGCTCTGCCAGGGCCATTATCAGACATAAACAGTGTAATGTCAGTATAAACAGCTCTATGATCAGTAAGGACCATTATCAGAGATAAACAGCTCTATGATCAGTAAGGGCCATTATCAGAGATCAACAGTGTAATGTCAGTATAAACAGCTCTATGATCAGTAAGGGCCATTATCAGAGATAAACAGTGTAATGTCAATATAAACAGCTCTATGATCAGTAAGGGCCATTATCAGAGATAAACAGTGTAATGTCAATATAAACAGCTCTATGATCAGTAAGGGCCATTATCAGAGATAAACAGTGTAATGTCAATATAAACAGCTCTATGATCAGTAAGGGCCATTATCAGAGATAAACAGCTCTATGATCAGTAAGGGCCATTATCAGAGATCAACAGTGTAATGTCAATATAAACATCTCTATGATCAGTAAGGGCCATTATCAGAGATAAACAGCTCTATGATCAGTAAGGGCCATTATCAGAGATAAACAGTGTAATGCCAATATAAACAGCTCTATGATCAGTAAGGGCCATTATCAGAGATAAACAGCTCTATGATCAGTAAGGGCCATTATCAGAGATAAACAGCTCTATGATCAGTTAGGGCCATTATCAGAGATAAACAGTGTAATGTCAATATAAACAGCTCTATGATCAGTAAGGGCCATTATCAGAGATAAACAGTGTAATGCCAATATAAACAGCTCTATGATCAGTAAGGGCCATTATCAGAGATACACAGCTCTATGATCAGTAAGGGCCATTATCAGAGATCAACAGTGTAATGTCAATATAAACAGCTCTATGATCAGTAAGGGCCATTATCAGAGATACACAGCTCTATGATCAGTAAGGGCCATTATCAGAGAAAAACAGTGTAATGCCAATATAAACAGCTCTATGATCAGTAAGGGCCATTATCAGAGATAAACAGTGTAATGTCATTATAAACAGCTCTATGATCAGTAAGGGCCATTATCAGAGATAAACAGTGTAATGTCATTATAAACAGCTCTATGATCAGTAAGGGCCATTATCAGAGATAAACAGTGTAATGTCAATATAAACAGCTCTATGATCAGTAAGGGCCATTATCAGAGATAAACAGTGTAATGTCATTATAAACAGCTCTATGATCAGTAAGGGCCATTATCAGAGATAAACAGTGTAATGGCATTATAAACAGCTCTATGATCAGTAAGGGCCATTATCAGAGATAAACAGTGTAATGTCATTATAAACAGCTCTATGATCAGTAAGGGCCATTATCAGAGATAAACAGTGTAATGTCATTATAAACAGCTCTATGATCAGTAAGGGCCGTTATCAGAGATAAACAGCTCTATGATCAGTAAGGGCCATTATCAGAGATAAACAGCTCTATGATCAGTAAGGGCCGTTATCAGAGATAAACAGTGTAATGTCATTATAAACAGCTCTATGGTCAGTAAGGGCCATTAACAGAGATAAACAGTGTAATGTCAATATAAACAGCTCTATGATCAGTAAGGGCCTTTATCAGAGATAAACAGTGTAATGTCAGTATAAACAGCTCTATGGTCAGTAAGGGCCATTATCAGAGATAAACAGCTCTATGACCAGTAAGGGCCATTATCAGAGATAAACAGCTCTATGATCAGTAAGGGCCATTATCAGAGATAAACAGTGTAATGTCAATATAAACAGCTCTATGATCAGTAAGGTGAGTGACCAGGATGTTAACAGAAATATCCTGTTAATCAAATCATTTAGACACCAACCAAAGATCTGTGGTGATTGTCTGGAGTGGGTCTTATTACTCCAAGTGAAAGACTCGTCATTAGGAAACTTTACTCTCCAAATATATACAATATCAAACCTTTCCATCAACTGGCTCAAACTAATATTCATAGAAATGAACTGTCCTGGAGGCCAAACTAATATTCATAGAAATGAACTGTCCTGGAGGCCAAACTAATATTCATAGAAATGAACTGTCCTGGAGGCCAAACTAATATTCATAGAAATGAACTGTCCTGGAGGCCAAACTAATATTCATAGAAATGAACTGTCCTGGAGGCCAAACTAATATTCATAGAAATGAACTGTCCTGGAGGCCAAACTAATATTCATAGAAATGAACTGTCCTGGAGGCCAAACTAATATTCATAGAAATGAACTGTCCTGGAGGCCAAACTAATATTCATAGAAATGAACTGTCCTGGAGGCCATCTTTCATTTAAATGATTCTGAGAAATATTAAAATCCCCACCTACTATAAGTAAAGCGTTAGGGAACATGGTTAGCCTACTATAAGTAAAGCATTAGGGAACTTGGTTAGCCTACTATAAGTAAAGCATTAGGGAACTTGGTTAGCCTACTATAAGTAAAGCATTAGGGAACTTGGTTAGCCTACTATAAGTAAAGCATTAGGGAACTTGGTTAGCCTACTATAAGTAAAGCATTAGGGAACTTGGTTAGCCTACTATAAGTAAAGCATTAGGGAACTTGGTTAGCCTACTATAAGTAAAGCATTAGGGAACTTGGTTAGCCTACTATAAGTAAAGCTTTAGGGAACTTGGTTAGCCTACTATAAGTAAAGCATTAGGGAACTTGGTTAGCCTACTATAAGTCAAGTATTAGGGAACTTGGTTAGCCTACTATAAGTAAAGCTTTAGGGAACTTGGTTAGCCTACTATAAGTAAAGCATTGGGGAACTTGGTTAGCCTACTATAAGTAAAGCATTAGGGAACTTGGTTAGCCTACTATAAGTAAAGCATTAGGGAACTTGGTTAGCCTACTATAAGTAAAGCATTAGGGAACTTGGTTAGCCTACTATAAGCAAAGCATTAGGGAACTTGGTTAGCCTACTATAAGTAAAGCATTAGGGAACTTGGTTAGCCTACTATAGTAAAGCATTAGGGAACTTGGTTAGCCTACTATAAGTAAAGCATTAGGGAACTTGGTTAGCCTACTATAAGTAAAGCATTAGGGAACTTGGTTAGCCTACTATAAGTAAAGCATTAGGGAACTTGGTTAGCCTACTATAAGTAAAGCATTAGGGAACTTGGTTAGCCTACTATAAGTAAAGCATTAGGGAACTTGGTTAGCCTACTATAAGTAAAGCATTAGGGAACTTGGTTAGCCTACTATAAGTAAAGCATTAGGGAACTTGGTTAGCCTACTATAAGTAAAGCATTAGGGAACTTGGTTAGCCTACTATAAGTAAAGCATTAGGGAACTTGGTTAGCCTACTATAAGTAAAGCATTAGGGAACTTGGTTAGCCTACTATAAGTAAAGCATTAGTGAACTTGGTTAGCCTACTATAAGTAAAGCATTAGGGAACTTGGTTAGCCTACTATAAGTAAAGCTTTAGGGAAATTGGTTAGAATACGTTTTTCCAAAGATTCAAGTCACTGATCATTTTCAAGTTTGGAATTGAACCAATAAATGTTGGTAATTGTAAAGGTTTTTCTCCTCTTCGTCCGAAGAGGAGAGGGGAGAAGGATCGGAGGACCAATATGCGTCCATGGTTCTTTTAATGAGAAATACTCAACATGAACACAACTGATACAAAGAGAATAAACGTGAAATGAACGAAAACCGAAACAGTACCGTGTGGTGAAAAACACAGACACGGAAACAAACACCCACAAACACACAGTGCAACCCAGGCTACCTAAGTATGATTCTCAATCAGAGACAACTAATGGCACCTGCCTCTGATTGAGAACCGTACTAGGCCGAAACATAGAAATCCCAAAATCATAGAAGAACAAACAGACTGCCCACCCCAACTCACGCCCTGACCATACTAAATAAAGGCAAAACAAAGGAAATAGAGGTCAGAATGTGACAGTAAATATGATGATGATGTTACAGTTGATGACAAGACACAGGAATTGACCAATAGGGTCCCAGTCTGAGTGTAAAATACTTCCATTGAACTGATTCATTAGAGTGGTGACTCCAGCAGAGAGTTCAGAACCATGAGAGAGACACAAATCATTTCCCCACTGAGATCTGTAGATGTTGACATCAATCTGTTTGGCAAGAACAAATAAGGCATTGCTCTATACATTATTTCTTAACCCCCCAAGTGGTGAGTTTAATAATAAACGGAATATGGACCAATACAGGAAACAAGAGTAACCTACGGACATGAAACATTGTTAATACTGCCTGGGTAACGAACCTAAGGGAGTGCCAGATAAAGGGGAGGTAATGAGTGAGGTAATGGAGTCCAGGTATGCCTCATGATGAGTTTTACTAGGTGCGTCTAATGATGGATGCCATGTGCACGTAATGATGGATGCCAGGTGTGTCTAATGATTGATGCCAGGTGTGTGTAATGATGGATGCCAGGTGTGTCTAATGATTGATGCCAGGTGCGTGTAATGATTGATGCCAGGTGCGTGTAATGATGGATGCCAGGTGCGTGTAATGATTCATGCCAGGTGCGTGTAATGATTGATGCCAGGTGCATGTAATGATGGATGCCAGGTGCATCTAATGATGGATGCCAGGTGCGTGTAATGATGGATGCCAGGTGTGTCTAATGATTGATGCCAGGTGCGTGTAATGATTGATGCCAGGTGCATGTAATGATGGATGCCAGGTGCGTGTAATGATTGATGCCAGGTGCGTATAATGATTGATGCCAGGTGCGTGTAATGATTGATGACAGGTGTGTCTAATGATTGATGCCAGGTGCGTGTAATGATTGATGCCAAGTGTGTATAATGATTGATGCCAGGTGCGTGTAATGATTGATGCCAGGTGTGTCTAATGATTGATGCCAGGTGCGTGTAATGATTGATGCCAGTTGTTTCTAATGATTGATGCCAGGTGCGTGTAATGATGGATGCCAGGTGTGTCTAATGATTAATGCCAGGTGCGTGTAATGATTGATGCCAGGTGCGTGTAATGATTGACGCCAGGTGTGTCTAATGATGGATGCCAGGTGCGTGTAATGATTGATGCCAGGTGTGTCTAATGATTGATGCCAGGTGCGTGTAATGATGGATGCCAGGTGTTTCTAATTATTGATGCCAGGTGCATGTAATGATTGATGCCAGGTGCGTGTAATGATTGATGCCAGGTGCGTCTAATGATGGATGCCAGGTGAGTGTAATGATGGATGCCAGGTGCACGTAATGATGGATGCCAGGTGCACGTAATGATTGATGCCAGGTGCGTGTAATGATTGATGCCAGGTGCGTCTAATGATTGATGCCAGGTGCGCGTAATGATTGATGCCAGGTGCATCTAATGATTGATGACAGGTGCGTGTAATGATTGATGCCAGGTGTGTCTAATGATTGATGCCAGGTGCGTGTAATGATTGATTCCAGGACCGGTGGTTAGTAAACCGGTGATGTTGAATAAGTTAAATAAAGGTAAAAATAAATAAAATAATTAAAGATTGATGCCAGGTGCATCTAATGATTGGAATTACTTCAGAGTGTTACTACCATTTAGTGAAAGGATGGAATGACTTAGTGTTACTACCATTTAGTGAAAGGATGGAATGACTTAGTGTTACTACCATTTAGTGAAAGGATGGAATGACTTAGTGTTACTACCATTTAGTGAAAGGATGGAATGACTTAGTGTTACTACCATTTAGTGAAAGGATGGAATGACTTCAGAGTGTTACTACCATTTAGTGAAAGGATGGAATGACTTCAGAGTGTTACTACCATTTAGTGAAAGGATGGAATGACTTCAGATTGTTACTACCATTTAGTGAAAGGATGGAATGACTTCAGAGTGTTACTACCATTTAGTGAAAGGATGGAATGACTTCAGAGTGTTACTACCATTTAGTGAAAGGATGGAATGACTTCAGAGTGTTACTAACATCATATCAAACATAAAACATGTACAACGGATCTTTTTATTATACTGAACAAAAATATAAACCCAACATGCAACAATTACAAAGATTTTACTGAGTTACAGTTCATATAAGGACATCAGTCAGTTGAAATACTAAATTCATTAGGCCCTAATCTACGGATTTCACATGACTGGGAACACAGATATGCATCTGTTTGTCAGACACCTTAATAAAACAGTAGGAGTGTGGATCAGAAAACCAGTCAGTATCTGGCGTGACCATTTGCCTCATGCAGTACAACACATCTCCTTCACATAGAGTTGATCAGGCTGTTGATTGTGGCCTGTGGAATGTTGTCCCAGTCCTCTTCAATGGCTGTGCTAAGTTGCTGGATATTCGTGAGAATTGGAACATGCTGTAGTACATGTCTATCCAGAGCATCCCAAACATGCTCAATGGGTGACATGTCTCGTGAGTACTCAGTTCATGGAGGACTGGGACATTTTCAGCATCCAGGAATTGTGTCCAGATCCTTGTGACATCGGGCCGTTCATTATCATGCTGAAACATGAGGTGTGTGTGTCAGTGTGTGTGTGTCTAGTGTGTGTTTGTCCAGGGTGTGTGTGTGTGTGTGTGTGTGTGTGTGTGCCAGTTTGTGTGAGTGTGTGTTCGGTGTCTGTGTGTAGTATTTGTGTCCAGTGTGTGTGTCCAGTGTGTATGTGTGTGTGTGTGTTAGTCCAGTGGATGTGTGTGTCTAGTGTGTGTCCAGTGTGTGTGATGGCCAAGTATGTGTGTGTGTGTCCAGTCTTTGTGTGTGTCTGTGTTTGTGTGTGTGTCTGTGTGTGTGTGTGTCCAGCGTGTGTGTGTGTACCCATGTCCAGTGTGCGTGTGTGTGTGTCAGTGTCTCCTGACCCCTCCTGTCTCAGCCTCCAGTATTTATGCTGCAGTAGTTTATGTGTCGGGGGGCTAGGGTCAGTTTGTTATATCTGGAGTACTTCTCCTGTCCTATCCGGTGTCCTGTGTGAATTTAAGTATGCTCTCTCTAATTCTCTCTTTCTCTCTTTCTTTCTCTCTCTCGGAGGACCTGAGCCCTAGGACCATGCCTCAGGACTACCTGGCATGATGACTCCTTGCTGTCCCCAGTCCACCTGGCCGTGCTGCTGCTCCAGTTTCAACTGTTCTGCCTGCGGCCTATGGAACCCTGACCTGTTCACCAGACGTGCTACCTGTCCCAGACCTGCTGTTTTCAACTCTCTAGAGACAGTTCTTCTGCTTACCGCTACAGTGTGGAACATGTTGGAGAGAACAGAATGAAACCTGGGCCTAGAAAATGTGAGTGTTGACTGTCTGTGAAGAATATGACTAAGAATAAGTCTTAATTCAAGTTAAGTCAAAGTCAAAGACCACCATCATTACTTACTTGGTCATATTACATATCAGCTGTAGTTCTACAGAAGCAGAAATCAGGGACACCAAAGATTACAAAGAGTTGATTTGACAATGTGTCTGTCTGTGTGTGTGTGGTGTGTTACTGAATAAATGTGTGTTTGTGTTCATGATGCATACAATGTGTATTCTGTGTCTGTTTGTGTGCACAGTGTGTGTGTGTCCAGTGTGTGTGTCCTGTGTGTGTGTGTGTGTGTGTGTGTGTGTGTGTGTGTGTGTGTCAGTGTGTGTGTGTGTGTGTGTGTGTGTGTGTGTGTGTGTGTGTGTGTGTGTAAGTGTTTGTGTCAGTGTGTGTATCAGTTTGTCTGACAAAGAGACACTGAGGAGTCAACCCACAAAAGTCTAAACCCTGGAAAGAGGGGCTCAGTGAATGTGGAGGTGAATGTGATCAGGTGGGTCAGTGTGTCAGAGGAGGCTCTATAGAAGGACAGAGTGCCGGTTGGCCAGTCCAGATACACTCCTACTCTGTGGGAGCTGGAGGAGGGGACGTCTATGGTAGTGTGATTATTATTGTGACAGGCAGAGTAACTGTTTTCAATGCAGTCCAGACTCCACGACTTGTCATTGTATCCAAGCCAACAGTCCTCAACCCCTCCTCTCCTGCTGATTCCTTTATATGTCACTCCTATAACAGCCCCTCCCCCACTCCACTCTACCTCCCAGTAACAGCGCCCAGTCAGTCCCTCTCTACACAGCACCTGTCCACAGTCCTTAAATCTCTCTGGGTGATCAGGATACGGCTGCTCCTCTCTCCTACATGTTACCTTTCTGTTCTCCTCAGACAGAGAGAGGAGTCTGTTTACTGTGTTTGGGTCCAGTGTGAGATCACAGACATCTGATGGATGAAACCAGACACAATATTAGAAATCATCATCATTCACATTAGAATGTTACCTTCTTAAGAAGTTTTTTTTTTCACCTTTTGCGAGTAGGGGGCGATACTTTCGTTTTTGGCTAAAAACACGTACCCGTTTGAAACTGCCTATTTCTCAGCCCCCGAAACTAGAATATGCATGTAATTGTCAGATTAGGATAGAAAACACTCTGAAGTTTCCAAAACTGTACATTTTTCGTCTGTGAGTTAAACAGAACTGATATTGCAGACTAAAACCTGAGGAAAATCCAATCAGGAAGTGCCCCTGTTCTTGAAACCTCTCTGTTCCCTATATAAAGGGATATCAACCATACTTATTTTTCTATGGCTTTCTAAGGTGTCAACAGCCTTTAGACATAGTTTAGCCTATTGGTTAGAGCATTGGACTAGTAACCGGAAGGTTGCAAGTTCAAAACCCCGAGCTGACGAGGTACAAATCTGTCGTTCTTCCCCTGAACAGGCAGTTAACCCACTGTTCCTAGGCCGTCATTGAAAATAAGAATTTGTTCTTAACTGACTTGCCTCGTTAAATAAAGGTAAATAAATAGTTTCAGGCTTTTATTTTGAAGAATGAGCGTGAACGACCACATTGCGTAAGTGGATAGGTGGGGGATCTCAGAGTGACTTGTGCGCAAAAGAGAAAGGCAGCCATTGTTACTCCCGGTCCTAGCCAACTGTCCCGGATGATATATTATCGAATAGATATTTGAAAAACGTTTGACATGTTTCTGTGGACATTATGGATATAATTTTGAATTTTTGTCGGCGTTGTCGCGACAGTTCTTTCCGGTGGATTCCTGGGCATAACGCACCAAACTAACGGAGGTATTTGGATATAAAAATATCTTTATGGAACAAAAGGAACATTTATTGTCTAACTGGGAGTCTCGTGAGTGAAAACATCCCGAAGATCATCAAAGGTAAACGATTAATTTGATTGCTTTTCTGATTTTCGTGACCAAGTTACCTGATGCTAAGTGTACTTATTGGTTGTTAATTGTTATTACTTATTGTTTTGTCGAGCGATCGATAAACTTACACAAACGCTTGTATTGCTTTCGCCGTATAATTTCAAAATCTGAGACGACAGATGGATTAACAAAAGGCTAAACTGTGTTTTGCAATATTGCACTCAACTATATTATATACCTGTGGCGCTAGGCTAGGCTAGTCAGCGTTTCTGTTGACAATTATCACGGATCCGGGATGGGTGGTTCAGAAATTAACTCACTTTTCACTGATTAATTTAATGTAGATGTTTCTAGGTATCAAAAGGAGAAGTTAAGGTAACTTGAGACTTGTGAAATTATCATGATATATTGTATGGTAATATAAAACACGCTTAGTCACATTAATTACACACACACACACACACACACACACACACACACACACATTGTCAAAGCAACTCTTTGTAAACTTTGGTGTCCCTGATTTCTGCTTCTGTAGAACCACAGCTGATATTTAATATGACCAAGTAAGTAATGATGGTGGTCTTTGACTTTGACTTAACTTGAATTAAGATTTATTCTTAGTCATATTCTTCACAGCAGTCAACACTCACATTTTCTAAGCCCAGGTTTCATTGTGTACTCTCCACCATGTTCCACACTGTAGCGGTAAGCAGAAGAACAGACAGTCATTGAGTGATACACCTGAACTCTCACACACACACACACACACACACACACACACACACTGGACACAGAAACACACACACACACAGACAGCATATAACCTTGTCCAAGTGGTGGTAAGAATGTTTGTCTTAACTAGCCCGATAAGTCAAACATGTCTGATATGAACATTGACATAAACCCTCTACATACTTGAGTTTCTCCAGTCTGCAGTGTGGATCCTCCAGTCCAGCAGAGAGCAGTCTGACTCCTGAGTCTCCTGGGTGATTGTAGCTCAGGTCCAGCTCTCTCAGGTGTGAGGGGTTTGACCTCAGAGCTGAGGCCAGAGAAGCACAGCCTTCCTCTGTGACTAGACAGCGTGACAGCCTGCAAAGAGTCAAATCATATTAAAATCACACTGATATTCTTTGGTCTTCTATGAAACATTGTATCTCAAATCCAAAATGCTGGAGCACCACATTTAAAACTGTAAGCTTTACTGTCCGAACACATATGGTGAGGACTATGTGTGTCTGGTAAACACATGTGGATCTGGTGAACAGTTATCACTTGTTGACCAACTACAGGAATACTGACCTCAGAGTCTTCAGTTTACAGTGGGGATTCCCCAGTCCAGCAGAGAGCAGCTTCACTCCTGAATCCTTCAGGTCATTGTTACTCAGATCCATCTCTCTCAGGTGTGAGGGGTTTGACTCCAGAGCTGAGACCAGAGAAGTACAGCCTTCCTCTGTGACTCCACAGTCTGACAGCCTGACAAAGATATCATCATGACTTTACAAACACACTGTTAATTTAATGAGTATTGTAGAAGGACAATGGCAGATGCATTTCAATAGAATGTTTGTCTTAACCAGCCTGATAAGTCAAAAATGTCTGATATGAACATTGACATAAACCCTCTACATACTTGAGTTTCTCCAGTCTGCAGTGCGGATCCTCCAGTCCAGCAGAGAGCAGTCTGACTCCTGAGTCTCCTGGGTGATTGTAGCTCAGGTCCAGCTCTCTCAGGTGTGAGGGGTTTGACTTCAGAGCTGAGACCAGAGAAGCACAGCCTTCCTCTGTGACTAGACAGCCTGACAGCCTGCAAAGAGTCACATCATATTAAAATCACACTGATATTCTTTGGTGGTGAAAATAGTGGCAGTATATTTTTTCAACATATTCAGATATATCAGTGTCCTGAAACCTTCCATATCTATTCGTAAAATAGTGTATAATCATAAAAAATGACAAATGATCAAAGTATTGCCTGCAGATAGAAACATGTATTGTACAAATATTATAGTAGACTGACCAGACCAGTTTAAAAGCAGTATCAGTCAGAAGACAGACAGTGAGGTATCAGATTTAGATTGTATTGAGTATACAGTCCACATCATATCTATTTAGACAGTGAGGAATCAGATTTAGATTGTATTGAGTATACAGTCCACACCATATCTATTTAGACAGTGAGGAATCAGATTTAGATTGTATTGAGTAAACAGTCCACACCATATCTATTTAGACAGTGAGGTATCAGATTTAGATTGTATTGAGTATACAGTCCACACCACATCTATTTAGACAGTGAAGCTAACATTTTAAATGAAAAATGTAAAACTGTAATCTTTACTGTCCAAACACATATGGTGTGGACTATGTGTGTCTGGTAAACACATGTGGATCTGGTGAACAGTTATCACTTGTTGACCAACTACAGGAATACTGACCTCAGAGTCTCCAGTTTACAGTGGGGATTCTTCAGTCCAGCAGAGAGCAGCTTCACTCCTGAATCCTTCAGGTCATTGTTACTCAGGTCCAGCTCTCTCAGGTGTGAGGGGTTTGACCTCAGAGCTGAGACCAGAGAAGCATAGCCTTCCTCTGTGACTAGACAGCCTGACAGCCTGCAAAGAGTCAAATAATTTTAAAATCACACTGATATTCTTTGGTGGTGAAAATAGTGGCAGCATATTTTTGTACATATTCAGATATATCAGTGTCCTGAAACCTGCCATATCTATTCATAAACTAATGTATCATTATTTGAAATTACAAATTATCAAAGTATTGCCTGCAGATAGAAACATCTATAGTACAAATATTATAGTAGACTGACCAGACCAGTTTAAAAATCAGTATCAGTCAGAAGACAGACAGTGAGGTATCAGATTTAGATTGTATTGAGTAAACAGTCCACACCATATCTATTTAGACAGTGAGGTATCAGATTTAGATTGTATTGAGTATACAGTCCACACCATATCTATTTAGACAGTGAGGTATCAGATTTAGATTGTATTGAGTATACAGTCCACACCATATCTATTTAGACAGTGAAGAATCAGATTTAGATTGTATTGAGTATACAGTCCACACCATATCTATTTAGACAGTGAGGAATCAGATTTAGATTGTATTGAGTATACAGTCCACACCATATCTATTTAGACAGTGAGGTATCAGATTTAGATTGTATTGAGTATACAGTCCACACCATATCTATTTAGACAGTGAAGAATCAGATTTAGATTGTATTGAGTATACAGTCCACACCATATCTATTTAGACAGTGAGGTATCAGATTTAGATTGTATTGAGTATACAGTCCACACCATATCTATTTAGACAGTGAGGAATCAGATTTAGATTGTATTGAGTATACAGTCCACACCATATCTATTTAGACAGTGAGGTATCAGATTTAGATTGTATTGAGTATACAGTACACACCATATCTATTTAGACAGTGAGGTATCAGATTTAGATTGTATTGAGTATACAGTCCACACCATATCTATTTTGACAGTGAAGCTAACATTTTAAATGTGTCTCTATACTCCAGCATTTTGGATTTCAGATCAAATGTTTCATATGAGGTGACAGTTTATAATGTCACCTTTTATTTGAGGATATTTTAATACATTTGTGTTTCACTATTAAAAATGAAAACAATTTATGTTTCCAGTCTCCCCATTAGAAGAAGTCTTAAGTATTCTGAACAATTCACTCATATTGTATTAAAATAGTCCAAAATGCAGTATTTTGTCGTAAACTCGTTGGTTGCATTTGCAGTTTGTTTTGGTTGTGTTTTGCCCAATAATAAAATGGTGGATGATGAGTGGAGTACTTTTCTGTCTAAGAGAGTAGATAACATGTTTCTAAACAATAATAAATTAATCCTGATGATGCCATGATTAAGAAAAATCATGAAAGAATCATGAATAATAATGAGTGAGAGAGTTACAGAGGCTACAACAAAGCATGCTAACCTTTCACCATTACCAATAACAGAGACTACAACAAAACATGCTAACCTCTCACCATTACCAATAACAGAGGCTACAACAAAACATGCTAACCTCTCACCATTACCAATAACAGAGGCTACAACAAAACATGCTAACCTCTCACCATTACCAGTAACAGAGGCTACAACAAAACATGCTAACCTCTCACCATTACCAATAACAGAGGATACAACAAAACATGCTAACCTCTCACCATTACCAATAACAGAGACTACAACAAAACATGCTAACCTCTCACCATTACCAATAACAGAGGATACAACAAAACATGCTAACCTCTCACCATTACCAATAACAGAGGATACAACAAAACATGCTAACCTCTCACCATTACCAATAACAGAGGCTACAACAAAACATGCTAACCTCTCACCATTACCAATAACAGAGACTACAACAAAACATACTAACCTCTCACCATTACCAATAACAGAGGCTACAACAAAACATACTAACCCCTCACCATTACCAATAACAGAGGCTACAACAAAACATGCTAACCTCTCACCATTACCAATAACAGACTACAACAAAACATATTAACCTCTCACCATTACCAATAACAGAGATTACAACAAAACATACTAACCTCTCACCATTACCAATAACAGACTACAACAAAACATATTAACCTCTCACCATTACCAATAACAGAGATTACAACAAAACATACTAACCTCTCACCATTACCAATAACAGACTACAACAAAACATACTAACCACTCACCATTACCAATAACAGAGGCTACAACAAAACATACTAACCTCTCACCATTACCAATAACAGAGACTACAACAAAACATGCTAACCTCTCACCATTACCAGTAACAGAGGCTACAACAAAACATGCTAACCACTCACCATTACCAGTAACAGAGGCTACAACAAAACATACTAACCTCTCATCATTACCAATAACAGAGACTACAACAAAACATGCTAACCTCTCACCATTACCAATAACAGAGACTACAACAAAACATGCTAACCTCTCACCATTACCAATAACAGAGGCTACTACAAAACATGCTAACCTCTCACCATTACCAATAACAGAGGCTACAACAAAACATGCTAACCTCTCACCATTACCAATAACAGAGGCTACAACAAAACATGCTAACCTCTCACCATTACCAATAACAGAGGCTACAACAAAACATCCTAACCTCTCACCATTACCAATAACAGAGACTACAACAAAACATGCTAACCTCTCACCATTACCAATAACAGAGGCTACAACAAAACATGCTAACCTCTCACCATTACCAATAACAGAGACTACAACAAAACATGCTAACCTCTCACCATTACCAATAACAGAGGCTACAACAAAACATGCTAACCTCTCATCATTACCAATAACAGAGACTACAACAAAACATGCTAACCTCTCACCATTACCAATAACAGAGGCTACAACAAAACATGCTAACCTCTCACCATTACCAATAACAGAGACTACAACAAAACATGCTAACCTCTCACCATTACCAATAACAGAGGCTACAACAAAACATGCTAACCTCTCACCATTACCAATAACAGAGACTACAACAAAACATGCTAACCTCTCACCATTACCAATAACAGAGGGGGTCTGATCTTTGTGCCTCTGTAACTTTCTCATTCATCATTATCATCGATTCATTCCTGATTATTCATCATCATAGTAGCATCCACATGAATGTAGAAGTGTTCAGAAACATCTTCTATTCTTACTGACAATACAAGTGAAGTGACTCCAAAATGACAGGATATTATTCACCATTCAGTTTCTATTAGGAAAAACATCCAAAACACAACCAAGACAAACTGCTAATTAATTCAACAAGTTAGTAGAATCACAAGCTTGATGTAATCACTGCAGGCATGGAATATGGGACCAAATACTAAACGTATGACTACTTTAATACACTATAAGTGAATATAACCAAATAATTACGACTTTTCAAATGGGAGAACTACATACATAAAGTGTTTTCATATCTGATAATACTGACCTCAGAGTCTCCAGTTTGCAGTGTGGATTCCCCAGTCCAGCAGAGAGCAGTCTGACTCCTGAGTCTCCTGGGTGATTGCAGCTCAGGTCCAGCTCTCTCAGGTGTGAGGGGTTTGACTTCAGAGCTGAGACCAGAGAAGCACAGCCTTCCTCTGTGACTAGACAGCCTGACAGCCTGCAAAGAGTCAAATCAATTTAAAACCACACTGATATTCTTTGGTGGTGAAAATAGTGGCAGTATATTTTTTCAACATATTCAGATATATCAGTGTCCTGAAACCTTCCATATCTATTTGTAAAATAGTGTATCATCATAAAAAATGACAAATGATCAAAGTATTGCCTGCAGATAGAAACATGTATAGTACAAATATTATAGTAGACTGACCAGACCAGTTTAAAAAGCAGTATCAGTCAGAAGACAGACAGTGAGGTATCAGATTTAGATTGTATTGAGTATACAGTCCACACCATATCTATTTAGACAGTGAGGAATCAGATTTAGATTGTATTGAGTATACAGTCCACACCATATCTATTTAGACAGTGAGGTATCAGATTTAGATTGTATTGAGTATACAGTACACACCATATCTATTTAGACAGTGAGGTATCAGATTTAGATTGTATTGAGTATACAGTCCACACCATATCTATTTAGACAGTGAGGAATCAGATTTAGATTGTATTGAGTATACAGTCCACACCATATCTATTTAGACAGTGAGGTATCAGATTTAGATTGTATTGAGTATACAGTCCACACCATATCTATTTAGACAGTGAGGTATCAGATTTAGATTGTATTGAGTATACAGTCCACACCACATCTATTTAGATAGTGAAGCTGACATTTTAAATGAAAAATGTAAAACTGTAATCTTTACTGTCCAAACATATATGGTGTGGACTATGTGTGTCTGGTAAACACATGTGGATCTGGTGAACAGTTATCACTTGTTGACCAACTACAGGAATACTGACCTCAGAGTCTCCAGTTTACAGTGGTGATTCCCCAGTCCAGTAGAGAGCAGCTTCACTCCTGAATCCTTCAGGTCATTGTTACTCAGGTCCAGCTCTCTCAGGTGTGAGGGGTTTGACCTCAGAGCTGAGACCAGAGAAGCACAGCCTTCCTCTGTGACTAGACAGCCTGACAGCCTGCAAAGAGTCAAATCATTTTAAAATCACACTGATATTCTTTGGTGGTGAAAATAGTGGCAGCATATTTTTGTACATATTCAGATATATCAGTGTCCTGAAACCTGCCATATCTATTCATAAACTAATGTATCATTATTTGAAATGACAAATTATCAAAGTATTGCCTGCAGATAGAAACATCTATAGTACAAATATTTGAGTAGACTGACCAGACCAGTTTAAAAATCAGTATCAGTCAGAAGACAGACAGTGAGGAATCAGATTTAGATTGTATTGAGTATACAGTCCACACCATATCTATTTAGACAGTGAGGTATCAGATTTAGATTGTATTGAGTATACAGTCCACACCATATCTATTTAGACAGTGAGGTATCAGATTTAGATTGTATTGAGTATACAGTCCACACCATATCTATTTAGACAGTGAGGTATCAGATTTAGATTGTATTGAGTAAACAGTCCACACCATATCTATTTAGACAGTGAGGAATCAGATTTAGATTGTATTGAGTATACAGTCCACACCATATCTATTTAGACAGTGAGGAATCAGATTTAGATTGTATTGAGTATACAGTCCACACCATATCTATTTAGACAGTGAGGTATCAGATTTAGATTGTATTGAGTATACAGTCCACACCATATCTATTTAGACAGTGAGGTATCAGATTTAGATTGTATTGAGTATACAGTCCACACCATTTCTATTTTGACAGTGAGGTATCAGATTTAGATTGTATTGAGTATACAGTCCACACCATATCTATTTAGACAGTGAGGTATCAGATTTAGATTGTATTGAGTATACAGTCCACACCATATCTATTTAGACAGTGAGGTATCAGATGTAGATTGTATTGAGTATACAGTCCACACCACATCTATTTAGACAGTGAGGAATCAGATTTAGATTGTATTGAGTATACAGTCCACACCATATCTATTTAGACAGTGAGGTATCAGATTTAGATTGTATTGAGTATACAGTCCACACCATATCTATTTAGACAGTGAGGTATCAGATTTAGATTGTATTGAGTATACAGTCCACACCATATCTATTTAGACAGTGAGGTATCAGATTTAGATTGTATTGAGTATACAGTCCACACCATATCTATTTAGACAGTGAAGCTAACATTTTAAATGTGGCTCTATTCTCCAACATTTTGGATTTGAGGTCAAATGTTTCATATGAGGTGACAGTTTATAATGTCACCTTTAATTTGAGGATATTTTAAGACATGTGTTTCACTATTAAAAATGAAAATAATTTATGTTTCCAGTCTCCCCATTTGAAGAAGTCTTAAGTATTCTGAACAATTCAATCATTGTGAATTAAAATAGTCAAAAATTTATATTTTTGTCGTAAACTCGTTGGTTGCATTTGCAGTTTGTTTTGGTTGTGTTTTGCCCAATAATAAAATGGTGGATGATGAGTGGAGTACTTTTCTGTCTAAGAGAGTAGATAACATGTTTCTAAACAATAATAAATTAATCCTGATGATGCCATGATTAAGAAAAATCATGAAAGAATCATGAATAATAATGAGTGAGAAAGTTACAGAGGCTACAACAAAGCATGCTAACCTCTCACCATTACCAATAACAGAGGCTACAAAAAAACATGCTAACCTCTCACCATTACCAATAACAGAGGCTACAACAAAACATGCTAACCTCTCACCATTACCAATAACAGAGACTACAACAAAACATGCTAACCTCTCAACATTACCAATAACAGAGGCTACAACAAAACATGCTAACCTCTCACCATTACCAATAACAGAGACTACAACAAAACATGCTAACCTCTCACCATTACCAATAACAGAGGCTACAACAAAACATGCTAACCTCTCACCATTACCAATAACAGAGTCTACAACAAAACATGCTAACCTCTCACCATTACCAATAACAGAGGCTACAACAAAACATGCTAACCTCTCACCATTACCAATAACAGAGACTACAACAGAACATGCTAACCTCTCACCATTACCAATAACAGAGACTACAACAAAACATGCTAACCTCTCAACATTACCAATAACAGAGGCTACAACAAAACATGCTAACCTCTCACCCTTACCAATAACAGAGGCTACAACAAAACATGCTAACCTCTCACCATTACCAATAACAGAGGCTACAACAAAACATGCTAACCTCTCAACATTACCAATAACAGAGGCTACAACAAAACATACTAACCTCTCACCATTACCAATAACAGAGATTACAACAAAACATACTAACCCCTCACCTTTAACCTCAAATAAAAGGTGACATTTTGTACTGTCTCCTAATATGAAACATTGTATCTCAAATCCAAAATGCTGGAGCACCACATTTAAAACTGTAAGCTTTACTGTCCGAACACATATGGTGAGGACTATGTGTGTCTGGTAAACACATGTGGATCTGGTGAATAGTTATCACTTGTTGACCAACTACAGGAGTACTGACCTCAGAGTCTCCAGTTTACAGTGGGGATTCCCCAGTCCATCAGAGAGTAGCTTCACTCCTGAATCCTTCAGGTCATTGTTACTCAGGTCCAGCTCTCTCAGGTGTGAGGGGTTTGACCTCAGAGCTGAGACCAGAGAAGCACAGCCTTCCTCTGTGACTAGACAGCCTGACAGCCTGCAAAGAGTCAAATCATATTAAAATCACACTGATATTCTTTGGTGGTGAAAATAGTGGCAGCATATTTTTGTACATATTCAGATATATCAGTGTCCTGAAACCTTCCATATCTATTTGTAAAATAGTGTATAATCATAAAAAATGACAAATGATCAAAGTATTGCCTGCAGATAGAAACATGTATTGTACAAATATTATAGTAGACTGACCAGACCAGTTTAAAATGCAGTATCAGTCAGAAGACAGACAGTGAGGTATCAGATTTAGATTGTATTGAGTATACAGTCCACACCATATCTATTTAGACAGTGAGGAATCAGATTTAGATTGTATTGAGTATACAGTCCACACCATATCTATTTAGACAGTGAGGTATCAGATTTAGATTGTATTGAGTATACAGTCCACACCATATCTATTTAGACAGTGAGGTATCAGATTTAGATTGTATTGAGTATACAGTCCACACCATATCTATTTAGACAGAGAGGAATCAGATTTAGATTGTATTGAGTATACAGTCCACACCATATCTATTTAGACAGTGAGGAATCAGATTTAGATTGTATTGGGTATACAGTCCACACCATATCTATTTAGACAGTGAGGTATCAGATTTAGATTGTATTGAGTATACAGTCCACACCATATCTATTTAGACAGTGAGGTATCAGATTTAGATTGTATTGAGTATACAGTCCACACCATATCTATTTAGACAGTGAGGTATCAGATTTAGATTGTATTGAGTATACAGTCCACACCATATCTATTTAGACAGTGAGATATCAGATTTAGATTGTATTGAGTATACAGTCCACACCATATCTATTTAGACAGTGAGGTATCAGATTTAGATTGTATTGAGTATACAGTCCACATCATATCTATTTAGACAGTGAGGTATCAGATTTAGATTGTATTGAGTATACAGTCCACATCATATCTATTTAGACAGTGAGGTATCAGATTTAGATTGTATTGAGTATACAGTCCACACCATATCTATTTAGACAGTGAGGTATCAGATTTAGATTGTATTGAGTATACAGTCCACACCATATCTATTTAGACAGTGAAGTATCTACAACAAAACATGCTAACCTCTCACCATTACCAATAACAGAGGCTACAACAAAACATGCTAACCTCTCACCATTACCAATAACAGACGCTCCAACAAAACATGCTAAACTCTCACCATTACCAATAACAGAGGATACAACAAAACAGGTTAACCTCTCACCATTACCAATAACAGAGGCTACAACAAAACATGCTAACCTCTCACCATTACCAATTACAGAGGCTACAACAAAACATGCTAACCTCTCACCATTACCAATTACAGAGGCTACAACAAAACATGCTAACCTCTCACCATTACCAATAACAGAGGATACAACAAAACAGGTTAACCTCTCACCATTACCAATAACAGAGGATACAACAAAACAGGTTAACCTCTCACCATTACCAATAACAGAGGCTACAACAAAACATGCTAACCTCTCACCATTACCAATAACAGAGGCTACAACAAAACATGCTAACCTCTCACCATTACCAATAACAGAGGATACAACAAAACATGCTAACCTCTCACCATTACCAATAACAGAGGCTACAACAAAACATGTTAACCTCTCACCATTACCAATAACAGAGGCTACAACAAAACATGCTAACCTCTCACCATTACCAATTACAGAGGCTACAACAAAACATGCTAACCTCTCACCATTACAAATAACAGAGGCTACAACAAAACATGCTAACCTCTCACCATTACCAATAACAGAGGCTACAACAAAACATACTAACCTCTCACCATTACCAATAACAAAGACTACAACAAAACATACTAACCTCTCACCATTACCAATAACAGAGGATACAACAAAACATGCTAACCTCTCACCATTACCAATAACAGAGGCTACAACAAAACATGCTAACCTCTCACCATTACCAATAACAGAGGATACAACAAAACATGCTAACCTCTCACCATTACCAATAACAGAGACTACAACAAAACATGCTAACCTCTCACCATTACCAATAACAGAGACTACAACAAAACATACTAACCTCTCACCATTACCATTAACAGAGGCTACAACAAAACATGCTAACCTCTCACCATTACCAATAACAGAGACTACAACAAAACATGCTAACCTCTCACCATTACCAATAACAGAGACTACAACAAAACATGCTAACCTCTCACCATTACCAATAACAGGCTACAACAAAACATGTTAACCTCTCACCATTACCAATAACAGAGACTACAACAAAACATGTTAACCTCTCACCATTACCAATAACAGAGGCTACAACAAAACATGTTAACCTCTCACCATTACCAATAACAGAGACTACAACAAAACATGTTAACCTCTCACCATTACCAATAACAGAGACTACAACAAAACATGCTAACCTCTCACCATTACCAATAACAGAGACTACAACAAAACATGCTAACCTCTCACCATTACCAATAACAGAGACTACAACAAAACATGCTAACCTCTCACCATTACCAATAACAGAGACTACAACAAAACATGCTAACCTCTCACCATTACCAATAACAGAGGCTACAACAAAACATGTTAACCTCTCACCATTACCAATAACAGAGACTACAACAAAACATGTTAACCTCTCACCATTACCAATAACAGAGGCTACAACAAAACATGTTAACCTCTCACCATTACCAATAACAGAGACTACAACAAAACATGTTAACATCTCACCATTACCAATAACAGAGGCTACAACAAAACATGTTAACCTCTCACCATTACCAATAACAGAGACTACAACAAAACATGCTAACCTCTCACCATTACCAATAACAGAGACTACAACAAAACATGCTAACCTCTCACCATTACCAATAACAGAGACTACAACAAAACATGCTAACCTCTCACCATTACCAATAACAGAGACTACAACAAAACATGCTAACCTCTCACCAATACCAATAACAGAGGATACAACCAAACATACTAACCTCTCACCATTACCAATACCAGAGACTACAACAAAACATGCTAACCTCTCATCATTACCAATAACAGAGACTACAACAAAACATGCTAACCTCTCACCATTACCAATAACAGAGACTACAACAAAACATGCTAACCTCTCACCATTACCAATAACAGAGACTACAACAAAACATGCTAACCTCTCACCATTACCAATAACAGAGACTACAACAAAACATGCTAACCTCTCACCATTACCAATAACAGAGACTACAACAAAACATGCTAACCTCTCATCATTACCAATAACAGAGACTACAACAAAACATGCTAACCTCTCACCATTACCAATAACAGAGGCTGCAACAAAACATGCTAACCTCTCACCATTACCAATAACAGAGGCTGCAACAAAACATGCTAACTCTCACCATTACCAATAACAGAGACTACAACAAAACATGCTAACCTCTCACCATTACCAATAACAGAGACTACAACAAAACATGCTAACCTCTCACCATTACCAATAACAGAGACTACAACAAAACATGCTAACCTCTCACCATTACCAATAACAGAGACTACAACAAAACATACTAACCTCTCATCATTAACAATAACAGAGGGGGTCTGATCTTTGTTCTTCTGTAACTTTCTCATTCATCATCATCCTCTATTCATTCCTGATTATTCATAATCATGGTAGCATCCACATGAATGTAGAAGTGTTCAGAAACATCTTCTATTCTTACTGACAATACAAGTGAAGTGACTCCAAAATGACAGGACATTATTCACCATTCAGTTTCTATTAGGAAAACATCTAAAACACAACCAAGACAAACTGCAAATGAATTCAACAAGTTAGTAGAATCACAAGCTTCATGTAATCACTGCAGGCATGGAATATGGGACCAAATACTAAACTTATGACTACTTTAATACACTATAAGTGAATATAACCAAATAATTACGACTTTTCAAATGGGAGAACTACATACATAAAGTGCTTTCATATCTGATAATACTGACCTCAGAGTCTCCAGTTTACAGTGGGGATTCCCCAGTCCAGCAGAGAGCAGCTTCACTCCTGAATCCTTCAGGTCATTGTTACTCAGATCCAGCTCTCTCAGGTGTGAGGGGTTTGACTTCAGAGCTGAGACCAGAGAAGCACAGCCTTCCTCTGTGACTCCGCAGCCTGACAGCCTGACAAAGAGATCATCATGACTTAACAAACACACTGTTCATTTAACACCAGTAGTGTAGAAGGACAATGGCAGATGTATTTGGTTTATTCTCTCAAACAACATATAGATTAATCTTCCGTCTCCTAGAATTGTATGGTCATAATGTTATACTAATGTGAACATCAATTAATTTATTCAATATGTTTTTCAATATAATATTATATACATATTATAATACATATTTTTCTCCAAACTGAATATTTCGTCCTGATGATTAGTTCTTAAATGTCATTTTATTTACTCACAGAGCAGCTCTGGAGGCTTTGACCACTGGCAGCAGCCTCAGAAGACCTTCCTCTGATCTGGAGTATTTCTTCAGGTCAAACACATCCAGCTCCTTTTCTGAAGTCAGCAACACAAAGACCAGAGCTGACCACTGTGCAGGTGACAGGTTGGGTTTTGAGAGACTTCCTGAGCTCAGGTATCTTTGGATCTCCTCCACTAGAGAATAGTCATTCAGTTCATTCAGACAGTGGAACAGATTGATGCTCCTCTCTGGAGAGGGATTCTCCCTGATCTTCTCCTTGATGTACTTGACTGTTTCTTCATGGCTCTGTGAGCTGCTTCTTGTCTTTGTCAGTAGACCTCGTAAGTGCTTCTGATTGGACTCCAGTGAGAGGCCCAGAAGGAAGCGGAGGAAAAGGTCCAGGTTTCCTGTCTCACTTTGTAAGGCTTTATCCACAGCACTCTTGTAGAAAGCAACTTTACGCCTTTGTCTGATCCTCACAGAAAGGTTCCTGGACGTTGATTGAGGTTTGGCCATTACATTCTCATTGTTGTTGATGAATGAGAGGAACACATATACAGCAGCCAGAAACTCCTGAATGCTCAGATGTACGAAGCAGTACACCTTGTCCTGGTACAGCACACATTCCTCTTTAAAGAGCTGTGTGCACAATCCTGAGTACACTGAGGCTTCATTAACATCAATGCCAGCCTCCTTCAGGTCTCCTTCATAGAAAATCAGATTGCCCTTCACAAGCTGTTGAAAAGCCAGTTTTCCCAGTGACAGAATGCTCTCTTTATTCCAGTGTGGATCTGTCTCTTCTTTCCCAAGATACTTTTCATTCTTCTGTTTGGTATGAAACTCCACAAGGTGTGTGTACATCTCAGTCAGAGTCTTGGGCATCTCTTCTCTCTTATGTTTCAGCATGTGTTCAAGGACTGTTGCAGAAATCCAACAGAAGACTGGAATGTGGCACATGATGTGGAGGCTCCTTGATGTCTTTATGTGTGAGATGATTCTGCTGGCCAGGTCCTCATCACTGAATCTCTTCCTGAAGTATTCCTCCTTCTGTGGGTCATTGAACCCTCGTACCTCTGTCACCTGGTCAACACACCCTGAAGGGATCTTATTGGCTGCTGCAGGTCGGGTAGTTATCCAGAGGAGAGCAGAGGGAAGGAGATTTCCCTTGATGAGATTTGTCAGCAGAACATCCACTGAGGTTGACTCTGTGACGTCACAACAGATCTTGTTCTTCTGGAAGTCTAGGGGCAGTCGGCACTCATCCAGACCATCAAAGATGAACAGAACTTTGTACTTGTTGTAGATGGAGATTCCTGATTGTTTGGTTTCCATTGAGAAGTGATTGAGAAGTTCAATAAAAGTGTGTTTGTCCTCTTTCATCAAATTCAGCTCCCGAAAAGGGAATGAAAATACAAATTGGACATCCTGATTTGCTTTTCCTTCAGCCCAGTCCAGAATGAACTTCTGCACAGAGACTGTTTTTCCAATGCCAGCGACTCCCTTTGTCAGCACAGTTCTGATAGGTTTGTCTTGTCCAGTTAAGGGTTTGAAGATGTCGTTACATTTGATTGCAGTCTCTGGTCTTGCTTGTTTCCTGGTTGTTGTCTCAATCTGTCTCAGCTCATGTTCATTGTTGACCTCTCCTGTTCCACCCTCTGTGATGTAGAGCTCTGTGTAGATCTTATTGAGAAGTGTTGGGTTTCCTTGTTTAGCGATCCCCTCAAATACACATTGAAACTTCTTCTTTAGATTAGATTTGAGTTCACGTTGGCAAATCACAGCGAGCTCATCTGAATGAAGAAATAACACAGAGGGTATTAATATTACGTCTGTTTTAATGTCTAGAATATTGTAGGACTGTTATAAAGTTTTACATTATAATAATGTACTCTTTTAACTGACTGTATAAATGTGTAAATGTTTTCATAATGCATTACAGACTGGTGTGACTGATTATATTATTATTGGTATTATTGATGGTATTATTAATGTTGTCTCTCTCTCTAAATGAATCACCACAACACATCCCTGCTGCTACTTGATTAGGTCACTAGGTGTTGTGTTAAGGCTGCTACAATATCATTGAGTTACACAGCTACTTTAGCTGTACTTTAGCTACAGCTTTTAAATGTTATAAAACATCATTCATCATGAGGCAGACAGATCTTACATTTCTCCAGTGTGTCAGCAAGCTCCTTCTGGTTCATTTTCCTCAGGATGTGCAGTGTGATCTTCAGAGCCCCCTCTCTGGCAGTGCTCTCCTGCTTCTCATCTTCAGCATCCACCACTTCCTGCTTCTGACTCTCAAAGCCTTCTGGGAGTTCTGGACTAAGAATCCTCTTGAACATCTTCAGCTCGTTCTTCACAAATGTCATAATTTTCTCTTCAAGCAACTGAAATAAATCAAGTAAATAAGTTAAGCAAGATAATAAATGCTTTCTCATTAACACATTAATGAATGATTGACAGATCAACTTTACTTGAGGTAAACAAAAACAAATGTACATAACAGGACCACATACACTGAATATGGAGGCCAGGTCCGTTTGATGACTCTGGGAAGACTGACCACTGAGAATCTCTGACTCTGATCTCTCCTGTTGGTTTCTGTGGACAAAACATGAGATTACATCTCCTCATCCAGGGAGTACACACACACACACACACACACACACACACACACACACACACACACACACACACACACACACACACACACACACACACACACACACACACAAACACACACACACACACACACACTGACACACACTGACACACACTGACACACACACACACACACACACACACACGGGGGGAATGTTGTGTTTGTTTAATATTGTTTTAGGACTATGCAAATGGACAAAATGATTAGCCTATGGATTATGAAAACAACAACAATAAATGGGAAAATGGGAGAGGAGAAATGACTAGAGACAGTGTTGTTTAACTCACTGACCAAGACCCATGAGTTCTTCTTACCTTTGTTCAGTAGAAAAGTCTCCCTCTCTAAAGTATATAGGTTTATCCATAGACCGGTCACTCTTCATGGACACACAGCTGGGAACAGGGGTGGCTGGTCTCTCCTGCTTGATTGGACTTCAACACAACAGAGACAAACATTACATCTCTCATCTACTCTGAGCTCAGATGGGGAAACAGAAGAAGAGTTTCACAAATAGAACTGACTTCTAGACGCTCGTTGCAGCGCGCGAGCAGTGTGTCATTATTAATAACGATATTAATTTAGCGTCGCGAGCGTTGTAGTCAGTCTGTCAGCCCCGCTAAAAGGCTGGTGTCGTTACTCTGCCTTCTCCGGGGGCATGTTGCGATAAATTTACTAACCGGGAGATTACCGAGCTGTACCGAATAGCTAGGATAACTAGGATGCTGCTGGTAGAGTAGCTAGCTAGATTACCGAGCTGTACCGACTAGCTAGGATAACTAGGATGCTGCTGGTAGAGTAGCTAGCTAGATTACCGAGCTGTACCGACTAGCTAGGATAACTAGGATGCTGCTGGTAGAGTAGCTAGCTAGCTTACCGAGCTGTACCGAGTAGCTTGGTTAGTTAGCAGGTCGTTCGTCTGTCCCTCGTCTCCATGATGATGACGAATCCGGTGAATCACAAAATGAAACAAGGATAGAGAGTGAAAAGGATCTGGCTACACTCACACTGTCCCCGACCGTAAAGAAAAAAGCAAATTGAACACTGATCTTCGGTGTCTCAACACTGTAACAAACTCCGTCGTTATTCCCCAAGATCACCTCAGTCCACTCTGCGCGTAACCGGACAATATCCTTGGCGCCACACCGAACGTGGACGCAGACTGTTCTGTACGGGGACGCGGACAGTTCTGTACGGGGACGCGGACAGTTCTGTACGGGGACGCGGACAGTTCTGTACGGGGACGCGGACAGTTCTGTACGGGGACGCGGACAGTTCCAGAAGGCGGACATGAGCAGTGCAACACAATCAACTAAACCCAGTCTTTACAGTGGGTTACATTGGTAATATTCATTTTTTATCATTATGTAAAACAAACATTCTGTTTTTTTATAACAATTCCAGATTTTAATAAACATTCCATATTTAATTATCTACATCATGTTATTTCAAGTTCTCCCTTTGGAGCACAACATCATGTTGTTAAAAAATAATCCTAAATTGTGCATGGCTATAAATTGGGCAATTGAAGGCGTCTAGGGCGTAATATGTGTTCGATGAAAATGAACATTGTATGCAATGTTGTAGGCAACATGATGGTAATATTATCAATATTCTGCTTGTACAACCATCAAAATTGGTAAAAAAATTAATAAAAATGCATTACATTATATTATAATTAAGAGTAGGGTTAGGGTTAGAGAGTAGGCAAAGTGGTCGTGTCATGTGAAAATTCTATCAAATGTCTAACATTGCAACGAGTACAGTCAGGGTGCCGTGGAACCCCTGCAGTACCTCCACAGACCCCGGATTGAGAACCCCTGCAATACCTCCACAGACCCCGGATTGAGAACCCCTGCAGTACCTCCACAGACCCCGGATTGAGAACCCCTGCAGTACCTCCACAGACCCCGGATTGAGAACCCCTGCAGTACCTCCACAGACCCCGGATTGAGAACCCTGCAGTACCTCCACAGAACCCGGATTGAGAACCCCTGCAGTACCTCCACAGAACCCGGATTGAGAACCCTGCAGTACCTCCACAGACCCCGGATTGAGAACCCTGCAGTACCTCCACAGACCCCGGATTGAGAACCCCTGCAGTCCCTCCACAGACCCGGATTGAGAACCTCTGCAGTACCTCCACAGACCCCGGATTGAGAACCCCTGCAGTACCTCCACAGACCCCGGATTGAGAACCCCTGCAGTACCTCCACAGACCCCGGATTGAGAACCCCTGATTTAGCAGATGCTCTTATCCAGAACGATTTACAGTTTGTGCATTCATCTTAAGATAGCTATTTATTTTGGAAATAAACTTGATAAATTATTCATAAAATTATCATCTTACCTCTTAGCTTTGGTGTCATGTCCCTCAGAGAGATGAATTTTAGAAGCAGGGACCCCCTCCTCTCTCTTCCCGGAGAGACTCATTTTAGAGCACTGACCCCTAAACAGAGATCCAGCATGTTGGTTGTGGTTAACACAGTGACAACTAAACAGAGATCCAGCATGTTGGTTGTGGTTAACACAGTGACAACTAAACAGAGATCCAACATGTTGGTTGTGGTTAACACAGTGACAACTAAACAGAGATCCAACATGTTGGTTGTGGTTAACACAGTGACAACTAAACAGAGATCCAACATGTTGGTTGTGGTTAACACAGTGACAACTAAACAGAGATCCAACATGTTGGTTGTGGTTAACACAGTGACAACTAAACAGAGATCCATCATGTTGGTTGTGGTTAACACAGTGACAACTAAACAGAGATCCAGCATGTTGGTTGTGGTTAACACAGTGACAACTAAACAGAGATCCAACATGTTGGTTGTGATTAACACAGTGACAACTAAACAGAGATCCAACATGTTGGTTGTGGTTAACACAGTGACAACTAAACAGAGATCCAACATGTTGGTTGTGGTTAACACAGTGACAACTAAACAGAGATCCAGCATGTTGGTTGTGGTTAACACAGTGACAACTAAACAGAGATCCAACATGTTGGTTGTGATTAACACAGTGACAACTACACAGAGATCCAGCATGTTGGTTGTGGTTAACACAGTGACAACTAAACAGAGATCCAACATGTTGGTTGTGATTAACACAGTGACAACTTATTATTGATTGTCAATTGTTCTCATGTATTCATTATCTCTTTGAGAAATAAAACATTTACTAACAGACATAGAAACAGTCAGGTGATTTAATGCATCACATGAACATGTAGTTGTGACATTTCATCTCCATGGTAACTGTCAATAATAATAATAAGTCACAGTTTGTTAAGGTAGTTATAGACAGTACAGCAACACAAGGCCATGTCTCACACTTATTTCTATTAATTAATTAATTAATTAATTTTATTCTTTAAAAGAGGCTATTTATTGTCTTTCAATCTGTTGTTTTCTAAACGTATCTGAGAATGTAGACAGAAGGGCTAAAACAGACATGATTGATCCATTCAGAAAGTTTTTTTGCAACAAGTAAGACATGTTATATTATGTAAAGTAGACTAGGTTATAATGTATAGTAGTGGGTTGTTAGTGATATGTAGATGTTATATTATGTAAAGTAGACTAGGTTATAATGTATAGTAGTGGGTTGTTAGTGATATGGAGATGTTATATTATGTAAAGTAGACTAGGTTATAATGTATAGTAGTGGTTTGTTAGTGATATGTAGATGTTATATTATGTAAAGTAGACTAGGTTATAATGTATAATAGTGGGTTGTTAGTGATATGTAGATGTTATATTATGTAAAGTAGACTAGGTTATAATGTATAGTAGTGGTTTGTTAGTGATATGCAGATCAAGGTCTATACCTCAGCTGTAGCCTACATATCATAGATGACCAACCTAAACCTGTTCAGATCAGTTCACATAATGTTATAGTCCTACCAGTAGCAGGACAGAGAATGTACTGTATATAACTTACATATCATAGATGACCAGTCTAAACCTGTTCAGATCAGGTCACAGAGACCATCAGGTTTGTCAGCATGATAAGTGATCATAGCTCAAATCTACTCTGACTATTGAATGTCTAACATCAACTAACCTTATAATAGTGTGTAGAAAGCCAAGACCAACGAGAGTTTGCCCATCTTTCCTACGTCTCAACACATTTATCTGACTTCTAATGTACAGAGAAATATGTGTCACAGTTTCAACAGCCATTTTGTAACTGCGTGGGCTACAAACATCCTTTTAATTTCATATGAGGAAATCACATAACTTACAGTCACTGGTGCAGACGCCTGTTTTCTTACAGATGAAGTAGCTTTCATAGACAACTCATTCAACCAGCCTAAACAACAGTACATACAAGATGTCAAATGGTCAAAGGAGAATACATGGAATACATGGAAGATATATATATCCTGAGTCATACACATGAAAGACGGGTGTTTTGCTACAGATGTAGGATCTTAATTTGAGACAGTTTACTGCAGCAGAAAAATTATGTGGATTATAATTAACATTTTAAAGTGTAAAGTGGAAATGACAAACTTCAGAAGCCTTTTAAAACATCAAATACACTGCAAGTTTGAGTTTTCCTGCAACAGGGTGATCAAATTCAGATCCTACATCTGTACAGAGATTATGTCTTTATCTGAAAAAGGAAGTTTGAGTTATTAGCAATGAAGTTGCAACTGTCAGCTGCTGTAAACCTCTGTGATTGGATGTTATAGACCCCAATCTGAACAGTTTCTTCCCCGTGGTTATAGCCTTTAGCTCTATGCTCACTCTACCTAGTTCAATATATTGTTGTACGTAAACTTATATGAAATGTAGAGGATCACTACACTATAGAGGAACTATGATACAATTACATTATCATATGAAATGTAGAGGATCACTACACTATAGATGAACTATGATACAATTACATTATCATATGAAATGTAGAGGATCACTACACTATAGAGGAACTATGATACAATACATTACCATATGAAATGTAGAGGATCACTAGACTATAGAGGAACTATGATACAATTACATTATCATATGAAATGTAGAGGATCACTACACTACAGAGGAACTATGATACAATTACATTATCATATGAAATGTAGAGGATCACTACACTACAGAGGAACTATAGAGGAACTATGATACAATTACATTATCATCTGAAATGTTAATTGTAGAACTATAATATATGAATGTTGATATATTGAATTTGACTTGACCACGTCCAGTCAGCTCCATGTTGTGTGATTAAACTGACACCAACCTGTCTCAGTAGAAGTAGACTGTTAGGAGTGTTATACTGTCATTCACTATACTAACATTACACCATACATTTAATGTATCTACTGTTAGGAGTGTTATACTGTCATTCACTATACTAACATTACACCATACATTTAATGTATCTACTGTTAGGAGTGTTATACTGTCATTCACTATACTAACATTACACCATACATTTAATGTATCTACTGTTAGGAGTGTTATACTTCACTATACTAACATTACACCAGACATTTAATGTCTCTACTGTTAGGGGTGTTATACTGTCATTCACTATACTAACATTACACCAGACATTTAATGTCTCTACTGTTAGGAGTGTTTTACTGTCATTCTCTATACTAACATTACACCATACATTTAATGTATCTACTGTTAGGAGTGTTATACTTCACTATACTAACATTACACCAGACATTTAATGTCTCTACTGTTAGGAGTGTTATACTGTCATTCACTATACTAACATTACACCAGACATTTAATGTCTCTACTGTTAGGAGTGTTATACTGTCATTCAATATACTAACATTACACCATACATTTAATGTCTCTACTGTTAGGAGTGTTATACTTCACTATACTAACATTACACCATACATTTAATGTATCTACTGTTAGGAGTGTTATACTGTCATTCACTATACTAACATTACACCAGACATTTAATGTCTCTACTGTTAGGAGTGTTATACTTCACTATACTAACATTACACCATACATTTAATGTATCTACTGTTAGGAGTGTTATACTGTCATTCACTATACTAACATTACACCATACATTTAATGTATCTACTGTTAGGAGTGTTATACTGTCATTCACTATACTAACATTACACCAGACATTTAATGTATCTACTGTTAGGAGTGTTATACTGTCATTCACTATACTAACATTACACCATACATTTAATGTCTCTACTGTTAGGAGTGTTATACTGTCATTCACTATACTAACATTACACCAGACATTTAATGTCTCTACACACTTTACAATAATCCCTGGCAGGATTCTCACCTTGTAGCCTGAATTCACAACCAGAACATGTCAAGTCATTGAGATATTTTCTGTTGTGTTCTGTATATTCTTAAGGGTGAGGCCTGGAATGTGAAGCTAACTGAAGTTGGCTATTTTTAGAAAACCAGTATATCAAGCCTGCATCATAGTTTACCCCCCAGGCTACAATCAGGTTTCAGCATCAGGCAGGTATCAACATGCCGAGTTGTAGGCAACAACATGGGTTGTATTCATTCGTTTTCTCCACAGCCAACAGTATTAAAATGTTGCATAAAACATAAACAGTTCTCTAAATGCTGTACAATGTGACCTAAACGGTATCTGTTGTTTTGTTACGGTGGGCACTGATGAATACACACAACCTGTTTGAGGAAGTGTAAGTTGTTGTTAGTCTCTCCACAATATTTATTAGTCTCTGTTTCACACAAAATACCTCCCTGAGTAAAAAGTGTGAACAGTAGATTAGAAAGAGAACATGTTTGTTTGTTGCTTGTTGTGTTTTAAGTCTGTTTTGAGAAAACAAGTCTATAGACCTATGATACAGTAGGAGATCACCCTGGTCTATAGACCTATGATACAGTAGGAGATCACCCTGGTCTATAGACCTATGATACAGTAGGAGATCACCCTGGTCTATATAGACCTATGATACAGTAGGAGATCACCCTGGTCTATAGACCTATGATACAGTAGGAGATCACCCTGGTCTATAGACCTATGATACAGTAGGAGATCACCCTGGTCTATAGACCTATGATACAGTAGGAGATCACCCTGGTCTATAGACCTATGATACAGTAGGAGATCACCCTGGTCTATAGACCTATGATACAGTAGGAGATCACCCTGGTCTATAGACCTATGATACAGTAGGAGATCACCCTGGTCTATATAGACCTATGATACAGTAGGAGATCACCCTGGTCTATAGACCTATGATACAGTAGGAGATCACCCTGGTCTATAGACCTATGATACAGTAGGAGATCACCCTGGTCTATAGACCTATGATACAGTAGGAGATCACCCTGGTCTATAGACCTATGATACAGTAGGAGATCACCCTGGTCTATAGACCTATGATACAGTAGGAGATCACCCTGGTCTATAGACCTATGATACAGTAGGAGATCACCCTGGTCTATATAGACCTATGATACAGTAGGAGATCACCCTGGTCTATAGACCTATGATACAGTAGGAGATCACCCTGGTCTATAGACCTATGATACAGTAGGAGATCATCCTGGTCTATAGACCTATGATACAGTAGGATATCACCCTGGTCTATAGACCTATGATACAGTAGGAGATCACCCTGGTCTATAGACCTATGATACAGTAGGAGATCACCCTGGTCTATAGACCTATGATACAGTAGGAGATCACCCTGGTCTATAGACCTATGATACAGTAGGAGATCACCCTGGTCTATAGACCTATGATACAGTAGGAGATCACCCTGGTCTATAGGCCTATGATACAGTAGGAGATCACCCTGGTCTATAGACCTATGATACAGTAGGAGATCACCCTGGTCTATAGACCTATGATACAGTAGGAGATCACCCTGGTCTATAGACCTATGATACAGTAGGAGATCACCCTGGTCTATAGACCTATGATACAGTACACTCTTAGACTAAAGGGTTCCAAACAGGTCCTCTGGCTGTCCCCATAGGAGAACGCTTTTGGGTTCCAGGTAGAATTCTCCTGGCTTCTATGTAGAACCCTCTGTTGAAAGGGTTCTTCATGGAACCCAAAAGGGTTCTACCTAGTACCAAAAAGGGTTCTACAAAGTGTTATCCTATGGGGACAGCCAAAGAACCCTTTTAGATTCTAGATAGTGTAGGAGCGATCACCCTGGGGCACACAGATGGGCACAGAACAAATTCACCCCACGCATCTAATTTATATCAAACATTTTAAGGAGAGTGGGCCTATTATAACACTGTCCACCAACAATATACTCAACTATATGAATACACATAACAATATCATCAACTATATGAATACACATAACAATATCATCAACTATATGAATACACATAACAATATCATCAACTATATGAATACAACAATATCATCAACTATATGAATACACATAACAATATCATCAACTATATGAATACACATATCAATATCATCAACTATATGAATACACATAACAATATCATCAACTATATGAATTCACATAACAATATCATCAACTATATGAATACACATAACAATATCATCAACTATATGAATACACATAACAATATCATCAACTATATGAATACACATATCAATATCATCAACTATATGAATACACATAACAATATCATCAACTATATGAATACACATAACAATATCATCAACTATATGAACACACATAACAATCGTCGTCTTACCTTTTATCTCTCAATAGAAACAGAGTCTGGAATGATCATCAGGTCGTCAAAAGTTACTTTCATTTGCTCTGCTCATTTACATATCAGGTTCTGCCTGTTCTCTCTCCCTCCCTCTCTCTTTATAGCTCTTACAATGTGTCTTGGCATACATTCTACAACTGTCTGGAACTCTATTCTTCTGTCTCTCTCCATCACTTTCTCTGTGTCGTCTGTTGCTGTCTCTGTGTCTTGTCTGGTGTCTCTCTCCATCATATCCTATTCTGTTGCTGTGTCTGTGTCTTGTCTGGTGTCTCTCTCCATCATATTATTATGTTGCTGTCTCTGTGTATTGTCTGTGTCTCTCTCTATCACCAGAAAATGTTGAGGGTTAGGCATACTATAATACAACATTCACAACATGACAACACAACTACACAACACCATTAACTACAGTTGAGGGTTACTACAATACAACATGACAACACAACTACATAACACCATTAAATACAGTTGAGGGTTACTACAATACAACATGACAACACAACTACATAACACCATTAAATACAGTTGAGGGTTACTACAATACAACATGACAACACAACTACATAACACCATTAAATACAGTTGAGGGTTACTACAATACAACATGACAACACAACTACATAACACCATTAACTACAGTTGAGGGTTACTACAATACAACATGACAACACAACTACATAACACCATTAAATACAGTTGAGGGTTACTACAATACAACATGACAACACAACTACATAACACCATTAAACACAGTTGAGGGTTACTACAATACAACATGACAACATGACAACACAACTACATAACACCATTAAATACAGTTGAGGGTTACTACAATACAACATGACAACACAACTACATAACACCATTAAATACAGTTGAGGGTTACTACAATACAACATGACAACACAACTACATAACACCATTAAATACAGTTGAGGGTTACTACAATACAACATGACAACACAACTACATAACACCATTAAATACAGTTGAGGGTTACTACAATACAACATGACAACACAACTACATAACACCATTAAATACAGTTGAGGGTTACTACAATACAACATGACAACACAACTACATAACACCATTAACTACAGTTGAGGGTTACTACAATACAACATGACAACACAACTACATAACACCATTAAATACAGTTTAGGGTTACTACAATACAACATGACAACACAACTACATAACACCATTAACTACAGTTGAGGGTTACTACAATACAACATGACAACACAACTACATAACACCATTAAATACAGTTTAGGGTTACTACAATACAACATGACAACACAACTACATAACACCATTAACTACAGTTGAGGGTTACTACAATACAACATGACAACACAACTACATAACACCATTAAATACAGTTTAGGGTTACTACAATACAACATGACAACACAACTACATAACACCATTAAATACAGTTGGAATGTAGTTAGAACTCAAAGTGTTTCCGTCCAACAGAAAAACAACAATAAATCTGGATCAACACATTTAGATTTCTAGATGCTGCAATTTGCTGTTTCATTACCCAGACAGCTGTTTAAGGTCAGACCAAGGCAGAGTGTAGTATCAGTACTTAGGGGTCATAGGTCAGATCAGGGTTAGGGTTAGGGTTAGGGTTAGGGTTATCATGGCTGATATGCATGGACTAGGAAACAAACTTTAAAGCCATTTTTCTCAGATTCACTGTTTGTGTAGATGCTGTTTGTCTTTGTAGGACAGTAGTTCAGGTGGCTGTTTGTGTAGATGCTGTTTGTCTTTGTAGGACAGTAGTTCAGGTGGCTGTTTGTATAGATGCTGTTTGTCTTTGTAGGACAGTAGTTCAGGTGGCTGTTTGTGTAGATGCTGTTTGTCTCTGTAGGACAGTAGTTCAGGTGGCTGTTTGTCTTTGTAGGACAGTAGTTCAGGTGGCTGTTTGTCTCTGTAGGACAGTAGTTCAGGTGGTTGTTTGTGTAGATGCTGTTTGTCTTTGTAGGACAGTAGTTCAGGTGGTTGTTTGTCTCTGTAGGACAGTAGTTCAGGTGGCTGTTTGTCTCTGTAGGACAGTAGTTCAGGTGGCTGTTTGTCTTTGTAGGACAGTAGTTCAGGTGGCTGTTTGTGTAGATGCTGTTTGTCTTTGTAGGACAGTAGTTCAGGTGGCTGTTTGTGTAGATGCTGTTTGTCTTTGTAGGACAGTAGTTCAGGTGGCTGTTTGTGTAGATGCTGTTTGTCTTTGTAGGACAGTAGTTCAGGTGGCTGTTTGTGTAGATGCTGTTTGTCTCTGTAGGACAGTAGTTCAGGTGGCTGTTTGGATTTGTAGGACAGTAGTTCAGGTGGCTGTTTGTGTAGATGCTGTTTGTCTTTGTAGGACAGTAGTTCAGGTGGCTGTTTGTCTCTGTAGGACAGTAGTTCAGGTGGTTGTTTGTGTAGATTCTGTTTGTCTTTGTAGGACAGTAGTTCAGGTGGCTGTTTGTCTCTGTAGGACAGTAGTTCAGGTGGTTGTTTGTGTAGATGCTGTTTGTCTTTGTAGGACAGTAGTTCAGGTGGCTGTTTGTCTCTGTAGGACAGTAGTTCAGGTGGCTGTTTGTGTAGATTCTGTTTGTCTTTGTAGGACAGTAGTTCAGGTGGCTGTTTGTCTCTGTAGGACAGTAGTTCAGGTGGTTGTTTGTGTAGATGCTGTTTGTCTTTGTAGGACAGTAGTTCAGGTGGCTGTTTGTCTCTGTAGGACAGTAGTTCAGGTGGCTGGTTGTGTAGATTCTGTTTGTCTTTGTAGGACAGTAGTTCAGGTGGCTGTTTGTGTAGATGCTGTTTGTCTCTGTAGGACAGTAGTTCAGGTGGCTGTTTGTCTCTGGAGGACAATAGTTCAGGTGGCTGTTTGTCTCTGTAGGTCAGTAGTTCAGGTGGCTGTTGGTATTTGTAGGAGAGTTGTTCAGGTGGCTGTCTGTCTCTGTAGGACAGTAGTTCAGGTGGCTTCTTTGTCTCTGTAGGACAGTAGTTCAGGTGGCTGTTTGTGTAGATGTTGTTTGTCTTTGTAGGACAGTAGTTCAGGTGGCTGTTTGTGTAGATGCTGTTTGTCTTTGTAGGACAGTAGTTCAGGTGGCTGTTTGTCTCTGTAGGACAGTAGTTCAGGTGGCTGGTTGTCTTTGTAGGACAGTAGTTCAGGTGGCTGTTTGTCTCTGTAGGACAGTAGTTCAGGTGGCTGTTTGTCTCTGTCGGACAGTAGTTCAGGTGGCTGGTTGTCTTTGTAGGACAGTAGTTCAGGTGGCTTCCCTTGCACTTAGTCTGCCTCCTGTCCCTCCCATCGGCATGGTTACACCTTCCTGAAAACAATGATTCCATACTTTGCTGAAACCTGTTCTGCCAGTTCATGTCCTTCAAGACTAGAATGTTCCAATGTGGTTAGCCAAAGAGATGACAAGATAGTTCACACGTGCATCTTTCAGGGTAACTGTCAAACAGACATGTCACATTTCTGGTTGGTCCATAACTAGTTTCCTGCTTGTAGCAGGCCGTGTTAACAGGAATCCTCTTCTCTAACTAGAAGTCATGTGATTTCATGAGAATGTTGTTCTGCAGTGAGAGTGTAATGCAAGTCAAGGTGTCCTGGGATGAATGTCAACTAGATTTATAAACAGCATTGTTAAATTAACTGTTGTAATAAATCAAATCTATGCTGTCATGTTCTTTATGTTGGTTAGCTTTTAAAGTGTTTGATTGTCACAGACATCAGATTGGTTCAGTGAAATGTGTTGTTGTACAGGGTCAGTCATAGTAGTATGATAGGTGTTGTTTTACAGGGTCAGTCATAGTGGTATGATAGGTGTTGTTTTACAGGGTCAGTCATAGTAGTATGATAGGTGTTGTTTTACAGGGTCAGTCATAGTAGTATGATAGGTGTTGTTTTACATGGTCAGTCATAGTAGTATGATAGGTGTTGTTGTACAGGGTCATAGTAGTATGATAGGTGTTGTTTTACAGGGTCAGTCATAGTAGTATGATAGGTGTTGTTGTACAGGGTCAGTCATAGTAGTATGATAGGTGTTGTTTTACAGGGTCAGTCATAGTAGTATGATAGGTGTTGTTTTACAGGGTCCGTCATAGTAGTATGATAGGTGTTGTTTTACAGGGTCCGTCATAGTAGTATGATAGGTGTTGTTTTACAGGGTCCGTCATAGTAGTATGATAGGTGTTGGTTTACATGGTCAGACATAGTACTACGATAGGTGTTGTTTTACAGGGTCGTAGTAGTATGGTAGGTGCTGTTGTACAGGGTCGTAGTAGTATGATAGGTGCTGTTGTACAGGGTCTTAGTAGTATGATAGGTGTTGTTGTACAGGGTCGTAGTAGTATGATAGGTGTTGTTGTACAGGGTCGTAGTAGTGTGATAGGTGTTGTTTTACAGGGTCGTAGTAGTATGATAGGTGTTGTTGTACAGGGTCGTAGAAGTATGATAGGTGTTGTTGTACAGGGTCGTAGTAGTATGATAGTTGTTGTTGTACAGGGTCATAGTAGTATGATAGGTGTTGTTGTACAGGGTCGTAGTAGTATGATAGTTGTTGTTGTACAGGGTCATAGTAGTATGATAGGTGTTGTTGTACAGGGTCGTAGTAGTATGATAGGTGTTGTTGTACAGGGTCGTTGTAGTGTGATAGGTGTTGTTTTACAGGGTCAGTCATAGTAGTATGTATGATAGGTGTTGTTTTACAGGGTCAGTCCTAGTGGTATGATAGGTGTTGTTTTACAGGGTCAGTCATAGTAGTATGATAGGTGTTGATTTACAGGGTCAGTCATAGTAGTATGATAGGTGTTGATTTACAGGGACAGACATAGTACTATGATAGGTGTTGTTGTACAGGGTCGTAGTAGTGTGATAGGTGTTGTTGTACAGGGTCAGTCATAGTAGTATGATAGGTGTTGATTTACAGGGTCAGTCATAGTAGTATGATAGGTGTTGATTTACAGGGACAGACATAGTACTATGATAGGTGTTGTTGTACAGGGTCGTAGTAGTAAGACAGGTGTTGTTGTACAGGGTCATAGTTGTGTGATAGGTGTTGTTGTACAGGGTCATAGTAGTATGATAGGTGTTGTTGTACAGAGTCGTAGTAGTATGATAGGTGTTGTTGTACAGGGTCGTAGTAGTATGATAGGTGTTGTTGTACAGGGTCGTAGTAGTATGATAGGTGTTGTTGTACAGGGTCGTAGTAGTATGATAGGTGTTGTTGTACAGGGTCGTAGTAGTATGATAGGTGTTGTTGTACAGGGTCGTAGTAGTGTGATAGGTGTTGTTGTACAGGGTCATAGTAGTATGATAGGTGTTGTTGTACAGAGTCGTAGTAGTATGATAGGTGTTGTTGTACAGGGTCGTAGTAGTATGATAGGTGTTGTTTTACAGGGTCAGTCATAGTAGTATGATAGGTGTTGTTTTACAGGGTCCGTCATAGTAGTATGATAGGTGTTGTTTTACAGGGTCAGTCATAGTAGTATGATAGGTGTTGTTTTACATGGTCAGTCATAGTAGTATGATAGGTGTTGTTGTACAGGGTCATAGTAGTATGATAGGTGTTGTTTTACAGGGTCAGTCATAGTAGTATGATAGGTGTTGTTGTACAGGGTCAGTCATAGTAGTATGATAGGTGTTGTTTTACAGGGTCAGTCATAGTAGTATGATAGGTGTTGTTTTACAGGGTCCGTCATAGTAGTATGATAGGTGTTGTTTTACAGGGTCCGTCATAGTAGTATGATAGGTGTTGTTTTACAGGGTCCGTCATAGTAGTATGATAGGTGTTGTTTTACATGGTCAGACATAGTACTACGATAGGTGTTGTTTTACAGGGTCGTAGTAGTATGGTATAGGTGCTGTTGTACAGGGTCGTAGTAGTATGATAGGTGCTGTTGTACAGGGTCTTAGTAGTATGATAGGTGTTGTTGTACAGGGTCGTAGTAGTATGATAGGTGTTGTTGTACAGGGTCGTAGTAGTGTGATAGGTGTTGTTTTACAGGGTCGTAGTAGTATGATAGGTGTTGTTGTACAGGGTCGTAGAAGTATGATAGGTGTTGTTGTACAGGGTCGTAGTAGTATGATAGTTGTTGTTGTACAGGGTCATAGTAGTATGATAGGTGTTGTTGTACAGGGTCGTAGTAGTATGATAGTTGTTGTTGTACAGGGTCATAGTAGTATGATAGGTGTTGTTGTACAGGGTCGTAGTAGTATGATAGGTGTTGTTGTACAGGGTCGTTGTAGTGTGATAGGTGTTGTTTTACAGGGTCAGTCATAGTAGTATGTATGATAGGTGTTGTTTTACAGGGTCAGTCCTAGTGGTATGATAGGTGTTGTTTTACAGGGTCAGTCATAGTAGTATGATAGGTGTTGATTTACAGGGTCAGTCATAGTAGTATGATAGGTGTTGATTTACAGGGACAGACATAGTACTATGATAGGTGTTGTTGTACAGGGTCGTAGTAGTGTGATAGGTGTTGTTGTACAGGGTCAGTCATAGTAGTATGATAGGTGTTGATTTACAGGGTCAGTCATAGTAGTATGATAGGTGTTGATTTACAGGGACAGACATAGTACTATGATAGGTGTTGTTGTACAGGGTCGTAGTAGTAAGACAGGTGTTGTTGTACAGGGTCATAGTTGTGTGATAGGTGTTGTTGTACAGGGTCATAGTAGTATGATAGGTGTTGTTGTACAGAGTCGTAGTAGTATGATAGGTGTTGTTGTACAGGGTCGTAGTAGTATGATAGGTGTTGTTGTACAGGGTCGTAGTAGTATGATAGGTGTTGTTGTACAGGGTCGTAGTAGTATGATAGGTGTTGTTGTACAGGGTCGTAGTAGTATGATATGTGTTGTTGTACAGGGTCGTAGTAGTGTGATAGGTGTTGTTGTACAGGGTCATAGTAGTATGATAGGTGTTGTTGTACAGAGTCGTAGTAGTATGATAGGTGTTGTTGTACAGGGTCGTAGTAGTATGATAGGTGTTGTTTTACAGGGTCAGTCATAGTAGTATGATAGGTGTTGTTTTACAGGGTCCGTCATAGTAGTATGATAGGTGTTGTTTTACAGGGTCCGTCATAGTAGTATGATAGGTGTTGTTTTACAGGGTCCGTCATAGTAGTATGATAGGTGTTGTTTTACAGGGTCCGTCATAGTAGTATGATAGGTGTTGTTTTACAGGGTCCGTCATAGTAGTATGATAGGTGTTGTTTTACAGAGTCCGTCATAGTAGTATGATAGGTGTTGTTTTACAGGGTCCGTCATAGTAGTATGATAGGTGTTGTTTTACAGGGTCAGTCATAGTAGTATGATAGGTGTTGTTTTACAGGGTCGTAGTAGTATGATAGGTGTTGTTTTACAGGGTCAGTCATAGTAGTATGATAGGTGTTGTTTTACAGGGTCCGTCATAGTAGTATGATAGGTGTTGTTTTACAGGGTCCGTCATAGTAGTATGATAGGTGTTGGTTTACAGGGTCAGTCATAGTAGTATGATAGGTGTTGTTGTACAGGGTCAGTCATAGTAGTATGATAGTTGTTGTTTTACAGGGTCGTAGTAGTATGATAGTTGTTGTTGTACAGGGTCGTAGTAGTGTGATAGGTGTTGTTGTACAGGGTCGTAGTAGTGTGATAGGTGTTGTTGTACAGGGTCGTAGTAGTGTGATAGGTGTTGTTGTACAGGGTCAGTAATAGTAGTATGATAGGTGTTGTTGTACAGGGTCGTAGTAGTATGATAGGTGTTGTTGTACACGGTCGTAGTAGTGTGATAGGTGTTGTTGTACAGGGTCAGTCATAGTAGTATGATAGGTGGAGCAAATTAGATGTAAGTGTCTTGCTCAAGGGCACATCGACAGATTTTCACCTTGACGGGTCAGGTTTTCAAACCAGCGATACCAGTTACTGACCCACCATTCTAACCACTAGTCTATCTGACCATACCAGTTACTGACCCACCACTATAACCACTAGTCTACCTGACCATACCAGTTACTGACCCAACACTCTAACCACTAGTCTACCTGACCATACCAGTTACTGACCACCACTCTAACCACTAGTCTATCTGACCATACCAGTTACTGACCCAACACTATAACCACTAGTCTATCTGACCATACCAGTTACTGACCCACCACTCTAACCACTAGTCTACCTGACCATACCAGTTACTGACCCAACACGCTAACCACTAGTCTATCTGACCATACCAGTTACTGACCCAACACTCTAACCACTAGTCTATCTGACCACCACAACTCTAACCACTAGTCTATCTGACTATACCAGTTACTGACCCAACACTCTAACCACTAGTCTATCTGACCATACCAGTTACTGACCCAACACTCTAACCACTAGTCTATCTGACCATACCAGTTACTGACCCAACACTCTAACCACTAGTCTATCTGACTTTACCAGTTACTGACCCAACACTCTAACCACTAGTCTATCTGACCATACCAGTTACTGACCACCACTCTAACCACTAGTCTATCTGACCATACCAGTTACTGACCACCACTCTAACCACTAGTCTATCTGACCATACCAGTTACTGACCCACCACTCTAACCACTAGTCTATCTGACCATACCAGTTACTGACCACCACTCTAACCACTAGTCTATCTGACCATACCAGTTACTGACCACCACTCTAACCACTAGTCTATCTGACCATACCAGTTACTGACCCACCACTCTAACCACTAGTCTATCTGACCATACCAGTTACTGACCCACCACTCTAACCACTAGTCTATCTGACCATACCAGTTACTGACCCACCACTCTAACCACTAGTCTATCTGACCATACCAGTTACTGACCACCACTGTAACCACTAGTCTATCTGACCATACCAGTTACTGACCCAACACTCTAACCACTAGTCTATCTGACCATACCAGTTACTGACCCACCACTCTAACCACTAGTCTATCTGACCATACCAGTTACTAACCCAACACTCTAACCACTAGTCTATCTGACCATACCAGTTACTGACCCACCACTCTAACCACTAGTCTATCTGACCATACCATACCAGTTACTGACCCACCACTCTAACCACTAGTCTATCTGACCATACCATACCAGTTACTGACCCACCACTCTAACCACTAGTCTATCTGACCATACCAGTTACTGACCCACCACTCTAACCACTAGTCTATCTGACCATACCAGTTACTGACCCACCACTCTAACCACCAGTCTATCTGACCATACCAGTTACTGACCACCACCACTCTAACCACTAGTCTATCTGACCATACCAGTTACTGACCCACCACTCTAACCACTAGGTTACCTGACCATACCAGTTACTGACCCAACACTCTAACCACTAGTCTATCTGACCATACCAGTTACTGACCCACCACTCTAACCACTAGTCTACCTGACCATACCAGTTACTGACCCACCACTCTAACCACTAGTCTATCTGACCATACCAGTTACTGACCCACAACTCTAACCACTAGTCTACCTGACCATACCAGTTACTGACCCACCACTCTAACCACTAGTCTATCTGACCATACCAGTTACTGACCCACCACTCTAACCACTAGTCTATCTGACCATACCAGTTACTGACCCACCACTCTAACCACTAGTCTGTCTGACCATACCAGTTACTGACCCACCACTCTAACCACTAGTCTGTCTGACCATACCAGTTACTGACCCACCACTCTAACCACTAGGTTACCTGACCATACCAGCTACTGACCCAACACTCTAACCACTAGTCTATCTGAACATACCAGTTACTGACCCACCACTCTAACCACTAGTCTATCTGACCATACCAGTTACTGACCACCACCACTCTAACCACTAGTCTATCTGACCATACCAGTTACTGACCCACCACTCTAACCACTAGTCTATCTGACCATACCAGTTACTGACCCACCACTCTAACCACTAGTCTATCTGACCATACCAGTTACTGACCCACCACTCTAACCACTAGTCTATCTGACCATACCAGTTACTGACCCACCACTCTAACCACTAGTCTATCTGACCATACCAGTTACTGACCCACCACTCTATCTGACCATACCAGTTACTGACCCACCACTCTAACCACTAGTCTATCTGACCATACCAGTTACTGACCCACCACTCTAACCACTAGTCTAACTGACCACCACAACTCTAACCACTAGTCTATCTGACCATACCAGTTACTGACCCACCACTCTAACCACTAGTCTATCTGACCATACTATTTACTGACCCACCACTCTAACCACTAGTCTATCTGACCATACCAGTTACTGACCCACCACTATAACCACTAGGTTACCTGACCATACCAGTTACTGACCCAACACTCTAACCACTAGTCTATCTGACCACACCAGTTACTGACCACCACTCTAACCACTAGTCTATCTGACCATACCAGTTACTGACCCACCACTCTAACCACTAGTCTGTCTGACCATACCAGTTACTGACCCACCACTCTAACCACTAGTCTATCTGACCATACCAGTTACTGACCCACCACTCTAACCACTAGTCTATCTGACCATACCAGTTACTGACCCACCACTCTAACCACTAGTCTATCTGACCATACCAGTTACTGACCCAACACTCTAACCACTAGTCTATCTGACCATACCAGTTACTGACCCACCACTCTAACCACTAGTCTATCTGACCATACCAGTTACTGACCACCACTCTAACCACTAGTCTATCTGACCATACCAGTTACTGACCCACCACTCTAACCACAAGTCTATCTGACCATACCATACCAATTACTGACCCACCACTCTAACCACTAGTCTCTCTGACCATACCAGTTACTGACCCACCACTCTAACCACTAGTCTATCTGACCATACCAGTTACTGACCCACCACTCTAACCACTAGTCTATCTGACCATACCAGTTACTGACCCACCACTCTAACCACTAGTCTATCTGACCATACCAGTTACTGACCACAACTCTAACCACTAGTCTATCTGACCATACCATACCAGTTACTGACCCACCACTCTAACCACTAGTCTATCTGACCATACCAGTTACTGACCCACCACTCTAACCACTAGTCTATCTGACCATACCAGTTACTGACCCACCACTCTAACCACTAGTCTATCTGACCATACCAGTTACTGACCACCACTCTAACCACTAGTCTATCTGACCATACCAGTTACTGACCCACCACTCTAACCACTAGTCTATCTGACCATACCAGTTACTGACCCACCACTCTAACCACTAGTCTATCTGACCATACCAGTTACTGACCCACCACTCTAACCACTAGTCTATCTGACCATACCAGTTACTGACCACAACTCTAACCACTAGTCTATCTGACCATACCATACCAGTTACTGACCCACCACTCTAACCACTAGTCTATCTGACCATACCAGTTACTGACCCACCACTCTAACCACTAGTCTATCTGACCATACCAGTTACTGACCCACCACTCTAACCACTAGTCTATCTGACCATACCAGTTACTGACCCACCACTCTAACCACTAGTCTATCTGACCATACCAGTTACTGACCCAACACTCTAACCATTGGTCTATCTGACCATACCAGTTACTGACCACCACTCTAACCACTAGTCTATCTGACCATACCAGTTACTGACCCACCACTCTAACCACTAGTCTATCTGACCATACCAGTTACTGACCCACCACTCTAACCACTAGTCTATCTGACCATACCAGTTACTGACTCACCACTCTAACCACTAGTCTACCTGACCATACCAGTTACTGACCCACCACTCTAACCACTAGTCTATCTGACCACCATAACTCTAACCACTAGTCTATCTGACCCAACACGCTAACCACTAGTCTATCTGACCATACCAGTTACTGACCCAACACTCTAACCACTAGTCTATCTGACCACCACAACTCTAACCACTAGTCTATCTGACCATACCAGTTACTGACCCAACACTCTAACCACTAGTCTATCTGACCATACCAGTTACTGACCCACCACTCTAACCACTAGTCTATCTGACCATACCAGTTACTGACCCACCACTCTAACCACTAGTCTCTCTGACCATACCAGTTACTGACCCACCACTCTAACCACTAGTCTATCTGACCATACCAGTTACTGACCCACCACTCTAACCACTAGTCTATCTGACCATACCAGTTACTGACCACCACTCTAACCACTAGTCTACCTGACCATACCACAGACTATGTGGACACCTCCTAGTGGTCTGGTTGTTAGGAGTGTTAATCAGACCATGTGGACACCTCCTAGTGGTGGGGTTGTTAGGAGTGTTTATCATATCATGTGGACACCTCCTAGTGGTCTGGTTGTTAGGAGTGTTTATCAGACCATGTGGACATCTCCTAGTGGTCTGGTTGTTAGGAGTGTTTATCAGACCATGTGGACACCTCCTAGTGGTGGGGTTGTTCGGAGTGTTTATCAGACCATGTGGACACCTCCTACTGGTGGGGTTGTTAGGAGTGTTAATCAGACCATGTGGACACCTCCTAGTGGTCTGGTTGTTAGGAGTGTTTATCAGACCATGTGGACACTTCCTAGTGGTGGGGTTGTTAGGAGTGTTTATCAGACCATGTGGACACCTCCTAGTGGTGGGGTTGTTAGGAGTGTTTATCAGACCATGTGGACACCTCCTAGTGTTGGGGTTGTTAGGAGTGTTTATCAGACCATGTGGACACCTACTAGTGGTCTGGTTGTTAGGAGTGTTTATTAGACCATGTGGACACCTCCTAGTGGTCTGGTTGTTAGGAGTGTTTATCAGACCATGTGGACACCTCCTAGTGGTCTGGTTGTTAGGAGTGTTTATCAGACCATGTGGACACCTCCTAGTGTTGGGGTTGTTAGGAGTGTTTATCAGACCATGTGGACACCTCCTAGTGGTGGGGTTGTTAATAGAACTACCCCTCCCGGATCCGGGAGAATTGTCATCAACTTACACTAATTAGCATAACGCAACGGACAAAAAATCTTACTAGAAAATATTCATATTCATGAAATCACAAGTGAAATATATTGAAACACAGCTTAGCCTTTTGTTAATCACCCTGTCATCTCAGATTTTGAAATTATGCTTTACAGCCAAAGCAAGACAAGCATTTGTGTAAGTTTATCCATAGCCTAGCATAGCATTATGCAAAGCTCATGTTGGTCACGAAAATCAGAAAAGCAATCAAATTAACCAGAAAGTATTTAAATGGTAATAACCAAACTTTTTTCCAACAGATATTATTGTCAAATGTATTCCAGTAAGTTGTGACATAAGGAATGTATACAATCTCCCTTTGAAATAAAGCAGTTATAGATCTGTTGTTCTGAGGGAGCAAGGAGAGAAACAGTTTCCCTATTGGAGAGTCAACTGGATTAAGCGAAGATAGGTCAAGAAGGTGAGGTCTGGTTACACCTCTAAATAACATGAGTTCCAGATGGAACAGCATCAGAGACTATGGAGAACTCTCTAGGAGGGCAGGTCAACAAGGTGAGGTCTGGTTACACCTCTAAATAACATGAGTTCCAGATGGAACAGCATCAGAGACTATGGAGAACTCTCTAGGAGGGTAGGTCAACAAGGTGAGGTCTGGTTACACATCTAAATAACATGAGTTCCAGATGGAACAGCATCAGAGACTATGGAGAACTCTCTAGGAGGGTAGGTCAACAAGGTGAGGTCTGACTACACCTCTAAATATCAGGAGAGTTCCAGATGGAATAGCATCAGAGACAATGGAGAACTCTCTAGGTGTTACAGGGATATTGTAACAAGATCAAAAATTCCTCATAATTGAGTAACAATCCTTCTGCATTAAAAAGTTGACTCACCAGCAGGATATGATTATTAAACCAGTTCTTCAAAAATAAAGACTTGTTTCTATACAAAATATCCTTATTGTTCCAAATGAAATACCTTTTTTAATATATTAACGAGCACGTTAAGAATACTGTTGTAGGAATCTTATCGGTGTTATAGTTACAAAGTAACACAAAATTGAAGTCACCAAAACGGGAGAAGATATAATGAGGGATGAAATTCCAAATTGAAGTTGGATTCTTTAAGAATTTTTTTTCCCAATTTATTTTTAAATTATTATTAGTATTATTTATAGTAAAATCAACTAAATTTTCATAACGACAGATGTCCTTATATAATGTGTGTGATTTTCCCAGATGAAGTTGAAAAGCATCTGGTCAACCTCTTTCCCTAGTTTGTGGTCTAGATGTAGGGACTGGGCTGCAAACAACTTCTGTATGACTGACGCCTTTAGTGATTTAGTCTAATGCTTTAATATATAACATTCTGCCCTCCGAATTCATATCTAAGGGGCATTTGTCATTAGTGCAAATCTGTTCTGTGAGAATATGTAATAATAATAATAACTTTGTAAATCAGGATGCATTATGAAAGGACAATAAGAGACGGTGGTAATATGTTTCCTTTTAGAGACTATAATACATGACAACCAGGTCATTTTAGTTTCTCTTAGAATCACAACCTCAGTGGAACAACAGTTTGTCATTTCCCACAGGTACAGTTCTCCTGAACAAACAAGTGCAGGACAGAGGAATAGCAATTCTTACCTTGTTCTAAATTCAATCACCTTCTTCATCCTCATCATTCAGTTCATTGAAATACAGTTTTGAAGTTGTGCACAATTATCAGTTTCTGTTTGGTTTATGCAGCCCATTTATTCGCTGTCAGCTACATCAACCCATTCATTCACTGTCAGCTACATCAGCCCATTCATTCACTGTCAGCTACATCAGCCCATTTATTCACTGTCAGCTACATTAGCCCATTTATTCACTGTCAGCTACATCAGCCCATTCATTCACTGTCAGCTACATCAGCCCATTCATTCACTGTCAGCTACATCAGCCCATTTATTCGCTGTCAGCTACATCAACCCATTCATTCACTGTCAGCTACATCAGCCCATTCATTCACTGTCAGCTACATCAGCCCATTCATTCACTGTCAGCTACATCAGCCCATTCATTCACTGTCAGCTACATCAGCCCATTCATTCACTGTCAGCTACATCAGCCCATTCATTCACTGTCAGCTACATCAGCCCATTCATTCACTGTCAGCTACATCAGCCCATTCATTCACTGTCAACTACATCAGCCCATTCATTCACTGTCAGCTACATCAGCCCATTATTCACTGTCAGCTACATCAGCCCATTCATTCACTGTCAGCTACATCAGCCCATTCATTCACTGTCAGCTACATCAGCCCATTCATTCACTGTCAGCTACATCAGCCCATTAATTCACTGTCAGCTACATCAGCCCATTCATTCACTGTCAACTACATCAGCCCATTCATTCACTGTCAGCTACTTCAGCCCATTCATTCACTGTCAGCTACTTCAGCCCATTCATTCACTGTCAGCTACATCAGCCCATTCATTCACTGAGCTACATCAGCCCATTCATTCACTGTCAGCTACATCAGCCCTTTCATTCACTGTCAGCTACATCAGCCCATTCATTCACTGTCAGCTATGTCAGCCCATTCATTCACTGTCAGCTACATCAGCCCATTCATTCATTGTCAGCTACATCAGCCCATTCATTCACTGAGCTACATCAGCCCATTCATTCACTGTCAGCTACATCAGCCCATTCATTCACTGTCAGCTACATCAGCCCATTGATTCACTGTCAGCTACATCAGCCCATTCATTCACTGTCAGCTACATCAGCCCATTCATTCAATGTCAGCTACATCAGCCCATTCATTCACTGTCAGCTACATCAGCCCATTCATTCACTGTCAGCTACATCAGCCCATTCATTCACTGTCAGCTACATCAGCCCATTCATTCCCTGTCAGCTACATCAGTCCATTCATTCCCTGTCAGCTACATCAGTCCATTCATTCACTGTCAGCTACATCAGCCCATTCATTCACTGTCAGCTACATCAGCCCATTCATTCCCTGTCAGCTACATCAGTCCATTCATTCACTGTCAGCTACATCAGCCCATTCATTCACTGTCAGCTACATCAGCCCATTCATTACCTGTCAGCTACATTAGACAAATTAGCACCTTGGAACCCAAGAGCATAGTCAGTGCTCTACCTCCCCCTTGTGGTGGTGTGGAGCAATGCAATAAGCAGTCACGCAGGGTAATGTACTAAAACACAAATTACCTCTAAATCCTGCAGCATAATCTCAAAACTTAATTCAGGAACTAAGTAGATCTGTAAGTATATCTATAAGTATATATGGAAGTATATATGGAAGTAGATCTGGAAATAACTTAATCTGTATATATAAAGTTCTGAGTGGGGCCCATCTATTAGGAGATGTTTAACTAGTCTGTATATATAAAGTTCTGTGTGGGTCCATCTACTGGGAGGTGGTTAACTAGTCTGTATATATAATGTTCTGAGTGGGTCCATCTACTGGGAGGTGGTTAACTAGTCTGTATATATAACGTTCTGTGTGGGTCCATCTACTGGGAGGTGGTTAACTAGTCTGTATTTATAAAGTTCTGTGTGGGTCCATCTACTGGGAGGTGGTTAACTAGTCTGTATATATAAAGTTCTGTGTGGGTCCATCTACTGGGAGGTGGTTAACTAGTCTGTATATATATTGTTCTGAGTGGGTCCATCTACTGGGAGGTGGTTAACTAGTCTGTATATATAAAGTTCTGAGTGGGGTCCATCTACTGGGAGGTGGTTAACTAGTCTGTATATATAAAGTTCTGTGTGGGTCCATCTACTAGGAGGTGGTTAACTAGTCTGTATATGTAACGTTCTGTGTGGGGTCCATTTATTGGGAGATGTTTAACTAGTCTGTATATTCTACTGATTCATATGAATACCAGTCCAGACATAGGCTGTAAAAGTTGATTAAAAAAACACAAGCATGTAACTGTATCTATGTGGTCTTTACTTGAGTGTGTTTCAGCAGGGTGAGGTCAGAGAGATGCTTGGTAGAGACAGACATATAACTGTATCTATGTGGTCTTTACTTGAGTGTGTTTCGGCAGAGTGAGGTCAGAGAGATGCTTCCAAGTCACTATTTTTCTGAACTTATAAAATCCTTTACACAATCTGATGGGATGGATGTTCAACCCCATTAAAATGACCATAAGGTCTATATAGAACCTTTAGGTTAAGACCTCACAGATCTGTTCATGGCAAAGCAGTTCAATGAATGATACTAATTGATTCTTAAAGAATATAACTTATAAATCATGAGCCTCATCTTGAGGAGTCACATGTGACAGAATTCATATAGAGTAGGATGAGCTGATCTAGGATCAGTTTAGACTTTTAGATCATAATGAATCAGATTACATGGAGAGGACGACAGAATTCATATAGAGTAGGATGAGCTGATCTAGGATCAGGACGAGCTGAAACAGAAAGTACATGTGTTATTTGGTTTGTTATTTCCTCATTTTAAAGTGAAAGTAACTGTGTAGTCTGCACCATTACAAAATGACTGTTGAAACCGTAGCGCACATTTCTCTGGTTACTGTTATATAAAGTGAAAGTAACTGTGTAGTCTGCACCATTACAAAATGACTGTTGAAACCGTAGCGCACATTTCTCGGCAACATTAGAAGCGGGATAAATGTGTTGATTTGAAGGACAGACGGACAGACTCTGGTAAGTCTTGGCTACATTTAACTATTATAAAGTTAGGTCGTAGTCAGACATTCAATAGACAGAGTAACCCTGAGATATGATTCTTTATCATGCTGACCAACCTGGGCCCGGTTTCCACGATGGAATTTAGATTTACGCTTCGAACACCGATAGTGTTAATGCATTTTGGTACACTAGAATTACATTTGCCTTGCAGCATTGCGTTGTGTGGTGCATAAATTGGATTTATCGAACATATGCATCAAACTGTATGGGGTGGACGGCTTGACAGAAATGGGAGCAGAAGGTGAATGTTGAACTTCTGTTGCACAAATATCCAGATGATGAAAAAACCCTGTCGGTGTGTTTGAAGCCTTTACGCTGGGAACATGCATAATAAATGGGTAAACGATAATTAACCAATTACAAAGTCGAGTAACCTCTGTTTTATAAACAAAAGGTGCGTAAACAACATCCCCGCTGATGCGGTGTAGAGTGTATAGTAATTTAGTCTCTATGGGCCAGGTGGACAGTTGGTGAGGGACACAGCATAGTCCTTTAGTCTCTATCGCCCATGCTCTGTCGTAACCGGCCGCGACACATTGGTGCGGCTGGCTTCCGGGTTGGATGCGCGCTGTGTTAATTAAGAACCAGTACGGTTTGGTTGGGTTGTGTATCGGAGGACGCATGACTTTCAACCTTCGTCTCTCCCGAGCCCATTCGGGAGTTGTAGTTGTAGTAGCTACTAAAAACAATTGGATACAATGAAAAAAGGGCGTAAAATAAAAAAGTATATAACTTGTAAATCATCTCTTCTTCTTCTTCTTTATTGGTTGGCAACAAACTTTAAGGTGCATTACCACCACCAACTGGTCTGGAGTGTGGACCAGAGACAGTGAAGGTCTCAAAGGAAATTAATTACATAATGTCCCCAGCAGTTCACTTAATCTCTTCTAACCCACTACTCCTCAAATCTAATAACAATCGCTCCCTTTCTCCCACATATTTCTGGCACTGAAATAGAACATGTTCCACTGTCTCCATCTCCTCCTGACACTGATCACACCTCCCCCAGTCTCAGCCTTGTGTGTCCCAGTCTCAGCCTTGTGTGTCCCAGTCTCAGCCTTGTGTGACTACACTTCCCTCCCTTCTCTCTCGGCCTGAGGACCTCCCTTCTCTCTCGGCCTGAGGACCTCCCTTCTCTCTCGACCTGAGGACCTCCCTGCCCCCACCTTCTCCTGGATCTTATACAGGTGTCTTCCCTTATTCTCCCTGTTCCACAACTCTTATACAGGTGTCTTCCCTCTTCATCTCTTGCCACTTATTTTTAACCACTGTTCTTATTAACCCCTTGGCTTCTGCTTTACTGATTGACAATTTACTGATTGACAATTCCACATGAGCTGGTACCCAGAGGAACCTCCTACAATACATCCTGTTTGTTCTGAGACACCCCCCCCCCATCTGTTTCACCCTACACAAGCACTGCTAAACCTCATACAATACATCCTGTTTGTTCTGAGACACCCTACACAAGCACTGCTAAACATTATACAATACATCCTGTTTGTTCTGAGACATTAATTTAGCTGTTGTCTTCTTAACTTTAACGGAATCTCTCCCAGCTCTACCAGCATCTCTCCCAGCTCTACCAGCATCTCTCCCAGCTCTACCAACATCTCTCCCAGCTCTACCAGCATCTCTACCTGCATCTCTCCCAGCTCTACCAGCATCTCTCCCAGCTCTACCAGCATCTCTCCCAGCTCTACCTGCATCTCTCCCAGCTCTACCTGCATCTCTACCTGCATCTCTTCCAGCTCTACCTGCATCTCTCCCAGCTCTACCTGCATCTCTTCCATTTTTAAATGCATCTCTCCCAGCTCTACCTGCATCTCTCCCATCTCTACCTGCATCTCTCCCAGCTCTACCTGCATCTCTCCCAGCTCTACCTGTATCTCTCCCAGCTCTACCTGCATCTCTCCCAGCTCTACCTGCATCTCTCCCAGCTCTACCTGCATCTCTCCCAGCTCTACCTGTATCTCTCCCATCTCTATCTGCATCTCTCCCTGCATCTCTCTCAGCTCTACCTGCATCTCTCCCAGCTCTACCTGTATCTCTCCCAGCATCTCTCCCAGCTCTACCTGCATCTCTCCCAGCTCTAACTGCATCTCTCCCAGCGCTACCTGTATCTCTCCCAGCTCTATCTGCATCTCTCCCAGCTCTATCTGCATCTCCCCCAGCTCTACCTGCATCTCTCCCAGCTCTACCTGCATCTCTCCCAGCTCTACCTGCATCTCTCCCAGCTCTACCTGCATCTCTCCCAACTCTATCTGCATCTCTCCCAGCTCTACCTGCATCTCTCCCAGCTCTACCTGCATCTCTCCCATCTCTACCAGCATCTCTCCCATCTCTACCTGCATCTCTCCCAGCTCTACCTGTATCTCTCCCAGCTCTACTTGCATCTCTCCCAGCTCTACCTGCATCTCTCCCAGCTCTACCTGCATCTCTACCAGCTCTACCAGCATCTCTCCCAGCTCTACCTGCATCTCTACCTGCATCTCTCCCATCTCTACCTGCATCTCTCCCAGCTCTACCTGCATCTCTACCTGCATCTCTCCCATCTCTACCTGCATCTCTACCTGCATCTCTCCCATCTCTACCTGCATCTCTCCCAGCTCTACCGGCATCTTTCCCAGCTCTACCTGCATCTCTCCCATCTCTACCTGCATCTCTCCCAGCTCTACCTGCATCTCTCCCAGCTCTACCTGTATCTCTCCCAGCTCTACCTGCATCTCTCCCAGCTCTACCTGCATCTCTCCCAGCTCTACCTGCATCTCTCCCAGCTCTACCTGTATCTCTCCCATATATATCTGCATCTCTCCCTGCATCTCTCTCAGCTCTACCAGCATCTCTCCCAGCTCTACCTGCATCTCTCCCAGCTCTAACTGTATCTCTCCCATATCTATCTGCATCTCTCCCTGCATCTCTCTCAGCTCTACCTGCATCTCTCCCAGCTCTACCTGTATCTCTCCCAGCATCTCTCCCAGCTCTACCTGCATCTCTCCCAGCTCTACCTGCATCTCTCCCAGCTCTACCTGCATCTCTCCCAACTCTATCTGCATCTCTCCCAGCTCTACCTGCATCTCTCCCAGCTCTACCTGCATCTCTCCCAGCTCTACCAGCATCTCTCCCATCTCTACCTGCATCTCTCCCAGCTCTACCTGTATCTCTCCCAGCTCTACCTGCATCTCTCCCAGCTCTACCAGCATCTCTACCTGCTCTACCAGCATCTCTCCCAGCTCTACCAGCATCTCTCCCAGCTCTACCAGCATCTCTCCCAGCTCTACCTGCATCTCTCACATCTCTAGCTGCATCTCTCCCAGCTCTACCTGCATCTCTACCTGCATCTCTCCCATCTCTACCTGCATCTCTACCTGCATCTCTCCCATCTCTACCTGCATCTCTCCCAGCTCTACCTGTATCTCTCCCAGCTCTACCTGCATCTCTCCCAGCTCTACCTGCATCTCTCCCAGCTCTACCTGCATCTCTCCCAGCTCTACCTGTATCTCTCCCATATCTATCTGCATCTCTCCCTGCATCTCTCTCAGCTCTACCTGCATCTCTCCCAGCTCTACCTGTATCTCTCCCAGCATCTCTCCCAGCTCTACCTGCATCTCTCCCAGCTCTAACTGCATCTCTCCCAGCGCTACCTGTATCTCTCCCAGCTCTATCTGCATCTCTCCCAGCTCTATCTGCATCTCCCCCAGCTCTACCTGCATCTCTCCCAGCTCTACCTGCATCTCTCCCAGCTCTACCTGCATCTCTCCCAGCTCTACCTGCATCTCTCCCAACTCTATCTGCATCTCTCCCAGCTCTACCTGCATCTCTCCCAGCTCTACCTGCATCTCTCCCATCTCTACCTGCATCTCTCCCAGCTCTACCTGCATCTCTCCCAGCTCTACCTGTATCTCTCCCAGCTCTACCTGCATCTCTCCCAGCTCTACCTGCATCTCTCCCAGCTCTACCTGCATCTCTCCCAGCTCTACCTGTATCTCTCCCATCTCTATCTGCATCTCTCCCTGCATCTCTCTCAGCTCTACCTGCATCTCTCCCAGCTCTACCTGTATCTCTCCCAGCATCTCTCCCAGCTCTACCTGCATCTCTCCCAGCTCTAACTGCATCTCTCCCAGCGCTACCTGTATCTCTCCCAGCTCTATCTGCATCTCTCCCAGCTCTATCTGCATCTCCCCCAGCTCTACCTGCATCTCTCCCAGCTCTACCTGCATCTCTCCCAGCTCTACCTGCATCTCTACCTGCATCTCTCCCATCTCTACCTGCATCTCTCCCAGCTCTACCTGCATCTCTACCTGCATCTCTCCCATCTCTACCTGCATCTCTACCTGCATCTCTCCCATCTCTACCTGCATCTCTCCCAGCTCTACCGGCATCTTTCCCAGCTCTACCTGCATCGCTCCCAGCTCTACCTGCATCTCTCCCAGCTCTACCTGCATCTCTCCCAGCTCTACCTGCATCTCTCCCAACTCTACATGCATCTCTCCCAGCTCTACATGCATCTCTCCCAGCTCTACCTGCATCTCTCCCAGCTCTACCAGCATCTCTCCCATCTCTACCTGCATCTCTCCCAGCTCTACCGGCATCTCTCCCAGCTCTACCTGCATCTCTACCTGCATCTCTCCCATCTCTACCTGCATCTCTCCCAGCTCTACCTGCATCTCTCCCAGCTCTACCTGCATGTCTCCCAGCTCTACCTGCATCTTTCCCATCTCTACCTGCATCTCTCCCATCTCTACCTGCATCTCTACCTGCATCTCTACCTGCATCTCTACCTGCATCTCTCCCATCTCTACCTGCATCTCTCCCAGCTCTACCTGCATCTCTCCCAGCTCTATCTGCATCTCTCCCATCTCTACCTGCTCTACCAGCATCTCTCCCAGCTCTACCAGCATCTCTCCCATCTCTACCAGCATCTCTCCCATCTCTACCTGCATCTCTCCCAGCTCTACCTGCATCTCTCCCAGCTCTATCTGCATCGCTGCCACCAGAGAGGTCCTGAGTGCTCCACAACATATTCTTAGGGCTTGCCTACGTTAACACAGAACCGGTGCCAATAGTCCCTCTTAGCTGTCTTAATGATCCTCCTACCCTGTTGTGTCAGAACCAGAGCCAGTACTTCCTCTTAGCTGTCCTAATGATCCTCCTACCCTGTTGTGTCAGAACCAGAGCCAGTACTTCCTCTTAGCTGTCCTAATGATCCTCCTACTCTGTTGTGCCAGAACCAGAGCCAGTACTTCCTCTTAGCTGTCCTGATGATCCTCCTACCCTGTTGTGTCAGAAGCAGAGCCAGTACTTCCTCTTAGCTGTCCTGATGATCCTCCTACCCTGTTGTGTCAGAACCAGAGCCAGTACTTCCTCTTAGCTGTCCTAATGATCCTCCTACCCTGTTGTGTCAGAACCAGAGCCAGTACTTCCTCCTAGCTGTCCTAATGATCCTCCTACCCTGTTATGTCAGAACCAGAGCCAGTACTTCCTCTTAGCTGTCCTAATGATCCTCCTACCCTGTTGTGTCAGAACCAGAGCCAGTACTTCCTCTTAGCTGTCCTAATGATCCTCCTACCCTGTTGTGTCAGAACCAGAGCCAGTACTTCCTCCTAGCTGTCCTAATGATCCTCCTACCCTGTTATGTCAGAACCAGAGCCAGTACTTCCTCTTAGCTGTCCTAATGATCCTCCTACCCTGTTATGTCAGAACCAGAGCCAGTACTTCCTCTTAGCTGTCCTAATGATCCTCCTACCCTGTTATGTCAGAACCAGAGCCAGTACTTCCTCTTAGCTGTCCTAATGATCCTCCTACCCTGTTGTGTCAGAACCAGAGCCAGTACTTCCTCTTAGCTGTCCTAATGATCCTCCTACCCTGTTATGTCAGAACCAGAGCCAGTACTTCCTCTTAGCTGTCCTAATGATCCTCCTACCCTGTTGTGTCAGAACCAGAGCCAGTACTTCCTCTTAGCTGTCCTAATGATCCTCCTACCCTGTTATGTCAGAACCAGAGCCAGTACTTCCTCCTAGCTGTCTTAATGATCCTCCTACCCTGTTGTGTCAGAACCAGAGCCAGTACTTCCTCCTAGCTGTCTTAATGATCCTCCTACCCTGTTGTGTCAGAACCAGAGCCAGTACTTCCTCCTAGCTGTCCTAATGATCCTCCTACCCTGTTATGTCAGAACCAGAGCCAGTACTTCCTCCTAGCTGTCCTAATGATCCTCCTACCCTGTTATGTCAGAACCAGAGCCAGTACTTCCTCTTAGCTGTCCTAATGATCCTCCTACCCTGTTATGTCAGAACCAGAGCCAGTACTTCCTCTTAGCTGTCCTAATGATCCTCCTACCCTGTTATGTCAGAACCAGAGCCAGTACTTCCTCCTAGCTGTCCTAATGATCCTCCTACCCTGTTGTGTCAGAACCAGAGCCAGTACTTCCTCCTAGCTGTCCTAATGATCCTCCTACCCTGTTGGGTCAGAACCAGAGCCAGTACTTCCTCCTAGCTGTCTTAATGATCCTCCTACCCTGTTATGTCAGAACCAGAGCCAGTACTTCCTCTTAGCTGTCCTAATGATCCTCCTACCCTGTTATGTCAGAACCAGAGCCAGTACTTCCTCTTAGCTGTCCTAATGATCCTCCTACCCTGTTGTGTCAGACCCAGAGCCAGTACTTCCTCTTAGCTGTCCTAATGATCCTCCTACCCTGTTATGTCAGAACCAGAGCCAGTACTTCCTCTTAGCTGTCCTAATGATCCTCCTACCCTGTTATGTCAGAACCAGAGCCAGTACTTCCTCTTAGCTGTCCTAATGATCCTCCTACCCTGTTATGTCAGAACCAGAGCCAGTACTTCCTCCTAGCTGTCCTAATGATCCTCCTACCCTGTTGTGTCAGAACCAGAGCCAGTACTTCCTCCTAGCTGTCCTAATGATCCTCCTACCCTGTTGTGTCAGAACCAGAGCCAGTACTTCCTCCTAGCTGTCTTAATGATCCTCCTACCCTGTTATGTCAGAACCAGAGCCAGTACTTCCTCTTAGCTGTCCTAATGATCCTCCTACCCTGTTATGTCAGAACCAGAGCCAGTACTTCCTCTTAGCTGTCCTAATGATCCTCCTACCCTGTTGTGTCAGACCCAGAGCCAGTACTTCCTCTTAGCTGTCCTAATGATCCTCCTACCCTGTTGTGTCAGAACCAGAGCCAGTACTTCCTCTTAGCTGTCCTAATGATCCTCCTACCCTGTTATGTCAGAACCAGAGCCAGTACTTCCTCCTAGCTGTCCTAATGATCCTCCTACCCTGTTGTGTCAGAACCAGAGCCAGTACTTCCTCCTAGCTGTCCTAATGATCCTCCTACCCTGTTATGTCAGAACCAGAGCCAGTACTTCCTCTTAGCTGTCCTAATGATCCTCCTACCCTGTTATGTCAGAACCAGAGCCAGTACTTCCTCTTAGCTGTCCTAATGATCCTCCTACCCTGTTGTGTCAGAACCAGAGCCAGTACTTCCTCTTAGCTGTCCTAATGATCCTCCTACCCTGTTGTGTCAGAACCAGAGCCAGTACTTCCTCTTAGCTGTCCTAATGATCCTCCTACCCTGTTATGTCAGAACCAGAGCCAGTACTTCCTCTTAGCTGTCCTAATGATCCTCCTACCCTGTTGTGTCAGAACCAGAGCCAGTACTTCCTCTTAGCTGTCCTAATGATCCTCCTTACTACTGCTGCTGCTTGTACTATTTTATATTGAATCAGGTGCTGGTAATTACTACCCACTGTAGATTCATCCTCCCTCAACCCTACAGTTCACAGGACAGGATAGTGATCACTACCCACTGTAGATTCATCCTCCCTCAACCCTACAGTTCACAGGACAGGATAGTGATCACTACCCACTGTAGATTCATCCTCCCTCAACCCTACAGTTCACAGGACAGGATAGTGATCACTACCCACTGTAGATTCATCCTCCCTCAACCCTACAGTTCACAGGACAGGATAGTGATCACTACCCACTGTAGATTCATCCTCCCTCAACCCTACAGTTCACAGGACAGGATAGTGATCACTACCCACTGTAGATTCATCCTCCCTCAACCCTACAGTTCACAGGACAGGATAGTGATCACTACCCACTGTAGATTCATCCTCCCTCAACCCTACAGTTCACAGGACAGGATAGTGATCACTACCCACTGTAGATTCATCCTCCCTCAACCCTACAGTTCACAGGACAGGATAGTGATCACTACCCACTGTAGATTCATCCTCCCTCAACCCTACAGTTCACAGGACAGGATAGTGATCACTACCCACTGTAGATTCATCCTCCCTCAACCCTACAGTTCACAGGACAGGATAGTGATCACTACCCACTGTAGATTCATCCTCCCTCAACCCTACAGTTCACAGGACAGGATAGTGATCACTACCCACTGTAGATTCATCCTCCCTCAACCCTACAGTTCACAGGACAGGATAGTGATCACTACCCACTGTAGATTCATCCTCCCTCAACCCTACAGTTCACAGGACAGGATAGTGATCACTACCCACTGTAGATTCATCCTCCCTCAACCCTACAGTTCACAGGACAGGATAGTGATCACTACCCACTGTAGATTCATCCTCCCTCAACCCTACAGTTCACAGGACAGGATAGTGATCACTACCCACTGTAGATTCATCCTCCCTCAACCCTACAGTTCACAGGACAGGATAGTGATCACTACCCACTGTAGATTCATCCTCCCTCAACCCTACAGTTCACAGGACAGGATAGTGATCACTACCCACTGTAGATTCATCCTCCCTCAACCCTACAGTTCACAGGACAGGATAGTGATCACTACCCACTGTAGATTCATCCTCCCTCAACCCTACAGTTCACAGGACAGGATAGTGATCACTACCCACTGTAGATTCATCCTCCCTCAACCCTACAGTTCACAGGACAGGATAGTGATCACTACCCACTGTAGATTCATCCTCCCTCAACCCTACAGTTCACAGGACAGGATAGTGATCACTACCCACTGTAGATTCATCCTCCCTCAACCCTACAGTTCACAGGACAGGATAGTGATCACTACCCACTGTAGATTCATCCTCCCTCAACCCTACAGTTCACAGGACAGGATAGTGATCACTACCCACTGTAGATTCATCCTCCCTCAACCCTACAGTTCACAGGACAGGATAGTGATCACTACCCACTGTAGATTCATCCTCCCTCAACCCTACAGTTCACAGGACAGGATAGTGATCACTACCCACTGTAGATTCATCCTCCCTCAACCCTACAGTTCACAGGACAGGATAGTGATCACTACCCACTGTAGATTCCTCCTCCCTCAACCCTACAGTTCACAGGACAGGATAGTGATCACTACCCACTGTAGATTCATCCTCCCTCAACCCTACAGTTCACAGGACCGGATAGTGATCACTACCCACTGTAGATTCCTCCTCCCTCAACCCTACAGTTCACAGGACAGGATAGTGATCACTACCCACTGTAGATTCCTCCTCCCCCAACCCTACACTTCACAGGACAGGATAGTGATTACTACCCACTGTAGATTCATCCAACACCTCCCAGGAGAGCTGATCTAGGATCAAATTAGCTTTTTATATCATAATGATACTGCGGCTCCAGAGTGGTGCAGCGGTCTAAGGCACTGCATCACTACAGACCCTGGTTCGATTCCAGGCTGTATCAAAGCGGTCTAAGGCACTGCATCTTGGTGCTAGAGGCATCACTACAGACCCTGGTTTGATTCCAGGCTGTATCACAAGGGTCTACGGCACTGCATCTTGGTGCTAGAGGCATAACTACAGACCCTGGTTTGACTCCAGGCTGTATCACAACTGGCCGTGATTGGGAGTCCTATTGGCCCAGTGTCGTCCGGGTTAGGGTTTGGCAGTGGTCGGCCGTCATTGTAAATAAGAATTTGTTCTTTACTGCCTTGTTCAAATAAGCTTTTAAAAAAATTGTAGAAAAAGTAATTGCATTGAATCACCTGACTGTTTGGATGTGACTGTTAGTTAATTGTTTTCTTTCTAAGATATAATGAATAAAAGAGAACAATTGACATCCAATCTCTCTGGGGAGAGAGAGGAGGAGGGCCCTGCCTCTAAAATGAGTCTCTATGGGGAGAGAGAGGAGGAGGGCCCTGCCTCTAAAATGAGTCTCTCTGGGGAGAGAGAGGAGGGGGGCCCTGCCTCTAAAACGAGTCTCTCTGGGGAGAGAGAGGAGGGGGGCCCTGCCTCTAAAACGAGTCTCTCTGGGGAACAGGACACCAAAACTAAGAGGTGAGCTGACAATATTCTTTACTATTGAAATGATTGTTGGTATCCTGTATATCTGACTGTGATATGTGGTTGTCTCACCTAGATATCTATATATCCATTATTTAACAGGAATGTTGGTATCCTGTATATTAGACTGTGATATGTGGTTGTCTCACCTAGATATCTATATATCCATTATTTAACAGGAATGTTGGTGTCCTGTATATTTGACTGTGATATGTGTTTGTCTCAGATATCTAAAGATGAATGCACTTACAGATGCCATGTTAATTTGACCCAGTTTCTCACAGCAGGAAAATAACAGCAAATGTGCATTTTTATGTGGATTATAATTAAGGGACATGTTTCGTAGGGGCTGATCCATTTTTATGTGGATTATAATTAAGGGACATGTTTTATAGGGGCTGATCCATTTTTCTTTAGGGCAAATCAAGTCTGACATTGTTGGAAATTGCAAACATTAGAAACCTTTATAAAGTAGTGGTTTAATCATTTACCAACATTTCTGAAAATGGATCTATAGCGTTTGGAATGAAACTCTTCTTGTGTTTCCCCATCTGAGCTCAGAGTAGATGAGATGTAATGTTTGTCTCTGTTGTGTTGAAGTCCAATCAAGCAGGAGAGACCAGCCTCCCCTGTTCCCAGCTGTGTGTCCATGAAGAGTGACCGGTCTATGAATCCTCCTCTATACTTTAGAGAGGGAGACTTTTCTACTGAACAAAGGTAAGAAGAACTCATGGGTCAGTGAGTTAAACAACACCGTCTCTAGTCATTTCTACTCTCCCATTTTCCCATTTCTGTTTGTTGTTTCATTATCCATAGGCTCATCCTTTTGTCCATGCTGTGTGTGTGTGTGTGTGTGTGTGTGTGTGTGTGTGTGTGTGTGTGTGTGTGTGTGTGTGTGTGTGTGTGTGTGTGTACTCTCTGGATGAGGAGATGTAATCTCATGTTTTGTCCACAGAAACCAACAGGAGAGATCAGAGTCAGAGATGATTCTCAGTGGTCAGTCTTCCCAGAGTCATCAAACAGACCTGGCCTCCATATTCAGTGTATGTGGTCCTGTTATGTACATTTGTTTTTGTTTACCTCTAGTAAAGTTGATCTGTCAATCATTCATTAATGTGTTAATGAGAAAGCATTTATTCTCTTGCTTAACTTATTTACTTTATTTATTTCAGATGCTTGAAGAGAAAATTATGACATTTGTGAAGAACGAGCTGAAGATGTTCAAGAGGATTCTTAGTCCAGAACCCCCAGAAGGCTTTGAGAGTCAGAAGCAGGATAAGGAAGTGGTGGATGCTGAAGATGAGAAGCAGGAGAGCAGTGCCAGAGAGGGGGCTCTGAAGATCACACTGCACATCCTGAGGAAAATGAACCAGAAGGAGCTTGCTGACACACTGGAGAAATGTAAGATCTGTCTGCCTCATGTTGAATGCTGTTTTATAACATTTAAAAGCTGTAGCTAAAGTACAGCTAAAGTAGCTGTGTAACTTAATGATATTGTAGCAGCCTTAACACAACACCTAGTGACCTCATCAAGTAGCAGCAGGGATGTGTTGTGTTGATTAATTTATTTAGAGAGACAGAACATTAATAATACCATCAATAATACCAATAATAATATAATCAGTCACACCAGTCTATAATGCATTATGAAAACATTTACACATTTATACAGTCAGTTAAGATAATAAATTATTCTAATGTAAAACTTTATAACAGTCCTACAATACTGTAGGCATTAAAACAGACGTAATATTAATATCCTCTGTGTTATTTCTAGATTCAGATGAGCTTGCTGTGATTTGCCAACGTGAACTCAAATCTAATCTAAAGAAGAAGTTTCAATGTGTATTTGAGGGGATCGCTAAACAAGGAAACCCAACACTTCTCAATAAGATCTACACAGAGCTCTACATCACAGAGGGTGGAACAGGAGAGGTCAATAATGAACATGAGCTGAGACAGATTGAGACAACAACCAGGAAACAAGCAAGACCAGAGACTGCAATCAAATGTAACGACATCTTCAAACCCTTAACTGGACAAGACAAACCTATCAGAACTGTGCTGACAAAGGGAGTCGCTGGCATTGGAAAAACAGTCTCTGTGCAGAAGTTCATTCTGGACTGGGCTGAAGGAAAAGCAAATCAGGATGTCCAATTTGTATTTTCATTCCCTTTCCGGGAGCTGAATTTGATGAAAAAGGACAAACACACTTTCATTGAACTTCTTAATCACTTCTCAATGGAAACCAAACAATCAGGAATCTCCATCTACAACAAGTACAAAGTTCTGTTCATCTTTGATGGTCTGGATGAGTGCCGACTGCCCCTAGACTTCCAGAAGAACAAGATCTGTTGGGACGTCACAGAGTCAACCTCAGTGGATGTTCTGCTGACAAATCTCATCAAGGGAAATCTGCTTCCCTCTGCTCTCCTCTGGATAACTACCCGACCTGCAGCAGCCAATAAGATCCCTTCATGGTGTGTTGACCAGGTAACAGAGGTGCGAGGGTTCAATGACCCACAGAAGGAGGAGTACTTCAGGAAGAGATTCAGTGATGAGGACCTGGCCAGCAGAATCATCTCACACATAAAGACATCAAGGAGCCTCCACATCATGTGCCATATTCCAGTCTTCTGTTGGATTTCTGCAACAGTCCTTGAACACATGCTGAAACATAAGAGAGAAGAGATGCCCAAGACTCTGACTGAGATGTACACACACCTTGTGGAGTTTCATACCAAACAGAAGAATGAAAAATATCTTGGGAAAGAAGAGACAGGTCCACACTGGAATAAAGAGAGCATTCTGTCACTGGGAAAACTGGCTTTTCAACAGCTTGTGAAGGGCAATCTGATTTTCTATGAAGAAGACCTGAAACAGGCTGGCATTGATGTCAATGAAGCCTCAGTGTACTCAGGATTGTGCACACAGCTCTTTAAAGAGGAATGTGTGCTGTACCAGGACAAGGTGTACTGCTTCGTACATCTGAGCATTCAGGAGTTTCTGGCTGCTGTATATGTGTTCCTCTCATTCATCAACAACAATGAGAATCTAATGAACAAACTGCAAACAAACGACAAGCCTGAAGTTACTTTCTACAAGAGTGCTGTGGATAAAGCCTTACAAAGTGAGACGGGAAACCTGGACCTTTTCCTCCGCTTCCTTCTGGGCCTCTCACTGGAGTCCAATCAGAAGCACTTACGAGGTCTACTGACAAAGACAAGAAGCAGCTCACAGAGCCATGAAGAAACAGTCGAGTACATCAAGGAGAAGATCAGGGAGAATCCCTCTCCAGAGAGGAGCATCAATCTGTTCCACTGTCTGAATGAACTGAATGACCATTCTCTAGTGGAGGAGATCCAAAGATACCTGAGCTCAGGAAGTCTCTCAAAACCCAACCTGTCACCTGCACAGTGGTCAGCCCTGGTCTTTGTGTTGCTGACTTCAGAAAAGGAGCTGGATGTGTTTGACCTGAAGAAATACTCCAGATCAGAGGAAGGTCTTCTGAGGCTGCTGCCAGTGGTCAAAGCCTCCAGAGCTGTTCTGTGAGTAAATAAAATGACATTTAAGAACTAATCATCAGAAAGAAATATTCAGTTTAGAGAAAAATATGTATTATAATATGTATAATATATTATTTTGAAAAACATAATGAATCAATGCATTGATGTTCACATTAGTATAACAATATGACCATACAATTCTAGGAGACGGAAGATTAATCTATATGTTGTTTGAGAGAATAAACCAAATGCATCTGCCATTGTCCTTCTACACTACTGGTGTTAAATTAACAGTGTGTTTGTGAAGTCATGATGATCTCTCTGTCAGTCTGTCAGGCTGTGGAGTCACAGAGGAAGGCTGTGATTCTCTGATCTCAGCTCTGAGGTCAAACCCCTCACACCTGAGAGAGCTGGATCTGAGTAACAATGACCTGAAGGATTCAGGAGTGAAGCTGCTCTCTGCTGGACTGGGGAATCCCCACTGTAAACTGGAGACTCTGAGGTCAGTATTCCTGTAGTTGGTCAACAAGTGATAACTGTTCACCAGATCCACATGTGATCCACAAGCTTCACTGTCTAAATAGATATGGTGTGGACTGTTTACTCAATACAATCTAAATCTGATACCTCACTGTCTAAATATATATGGTGTGGACTGTATACTCAATACAATCTAAATCTGATACCTCACTGTCTAAATAGATATGGTGTGGACTGTTTACTCAATACAATCTAAATCTGATACCTCACTGTCTAAATAGATATGGTGTGGACTGTATACTCAATACAATCTAAATCTGATACCTCACTGTCTAAATAGATATGGTGTGGACTGTATACTCAGTACAATCTAAATCTGATTCCTCACTGTCTAAATAGATATGGTGTGGACTGTATACTCAATACAATCTAAATCTGATTCCTCACTGTCTATCTTCTGACAGATACTGCTTTTTAAACTGGTCTGGTCAGTCTACTATAATATTTGTACTATACATGTTTCTATCTGCAGGCAATACTTTGATCATTTGTCATTTTTTATGATGATACACTATTTTACGAATAGATATGGCAGGTTTCAGGACACTGATATATCTGAATATGTTGAAAAAATATACTGCCACTATTTTCACCACCAAAGAATAGAAGTGTGATTTTAAAATGATTTGACTCTTTGCAGGCTGTCAGGCTGTCGAGTCACAGAGGAAGGCTGTGCTTCTCTGGTCTCAGCTCTGAGGTCAAACCCCTCACACCTGAGAGAGCTGGACCTGAGTAACAATGACCTGAAGGATTCAGGAGTGAAGCTGCTCTCTGCTGGACTGGGGAATCCCCACTGTAAACTGGAGACTCTGAGGTCAGTATTCCTGTAGTTGGTCAACAAGTGATAACTGTTCACCAGATCCAAATGTGTTTACCAGGCACACATAGTCCACACCATATGTGTTTGGACAGTGAAGCTTACAGTTTTAAATGTGGTGCTTTGCTCCGGCATTTTGGATTTGAGATACAATGTTTCATATTAGGAGACAGTACAGAATGTCACCTTTTATTTGAGGTTGATGGTGAGAGGTTAGTATGTTTTGTTGTAGCCTCTGTTATTGGTAATGGTGAGAGGTTAGCATGTTTTGTTGTAGCCTCTGTTATTGGTAATGGTGAGAGGTTAGCATGTTTTGTTGTAGTCTCTGTTATTGGTAATGGTGAGAGATTAGCATATTTTGTTGTAGCCTCTGTTATTGATAATGGTGAGAGGTTAGCATGTTTTGTTGTAGTCTCTGTTACTGGTAATGGTGAGAGGTTAGCATGTTTTGTTGTAGTCTCTGTTACTGGTAATGGTGAGAGGTTAGCAAGTTTTGTTGTAGCCTCTGTTATTGGTAATGGTGAGAGATTAGTATGTTTTGTTGTAGCCTCTGTTATTGATAATGGTGAAAGGTTAGCATGTTTTGTTGTAGTCTCTGTTATTGGTAATGGTGAGAGGTTAGTATGTTTTGTTGTAGCCTCTGTTATTGATAATGGTGAAAGGTTAGCATGTTTTGTTGTAGTCTCTGTTACTGGTAATGGTGAGAGGTTAGCAAGTTTTGTTGTAGCCTCTGTTATGGGTTATGGTGAGAGGTTAGCATGTTTTGTTGTATCCTCTGTTATTGGTAATGGTGAGAGGTTGGCATGTTTTGTTGTAGTCTCTGTTACTGGTAATGGTGAGAGGTTAGCATGTTTTGTTGTATCCTCTGTTATTGGTAATGGTGGATGGTTAGCATGTTTTGTTGTAGCCTTTGTTATTGGTAATGGTGAGAGGTTAGCATGTTTTGTTGGATCGTCTGTTATTGGTAATGGTGAGAGGTTAGCATGTTTTGTTGTAGCCTCTGTTATTGGTAATGGTGAGAGGTTAGCATGTTTTGTTGGAGCCTCTGTTATTGGTTATGGTGAGATGTTAGCATGTTTTGTTGTAGCCTCTGTTATTGGTAATGGTGAGAGGTTAGCATGTTTTGTTGTATCCTCTGTTATTGGTAATGGTGAGAGGTTAGCATGTTTTGTTGTAGCCTCTGTTATTTTTAATGGTGAGAGGTTAGCATGTTTTGTTGTAGTCTCTGTTACTGGTAATGGTGAGAGGTTAGCAAGTTTTGTTGTAGCCTCTGTTATTGATAATGGTGAGAGGTTAGCATGTTTTGTTGTAGTCTCTGTTACTGGTAATGGTGAGAGGTTAGCATGTTTTGTTGTAGTCTCTGTTACTGGTAATGGTGAGAGGTTAGCAAGTTTTGTTGTAGCCTCTGTTATTGGTAATGGTGAGAGATTAGTATGTTTTGTTGTAGCCTCTGTTATTGATAATGGTGAAAGGTTAGCATGTTTTGTTGTAGTCTCTGTTATTGGTAATGGTGAGAGGTTAGTATGTTTTGTTGTAGCCTCTGTTATTGATAATGGTGAAAGGTTAGCATGTTTTGTTGTAGTCTCTGTTACTGGTAATGGTGAGAGGTTAGCAAGTTTTGTTGTAGCCTCTGTTATGGGTTATGGTGAGAGGTTAGCATGTTTTGTTGTATCCTCTGTTATTGGTAATGGTGAGAGGTTGGCATGTTTTGTTGTAGTCTCTGTTACTGGTAATGGTGAGAGGTTAGCATGTTTTGTTGTATCCTCTGTTATTGGTAATGGTGGATGGTTAGCATGTTTTGTTGTAGCCTTTGTTATTGGTAATGGTGAGAGGTTAGCATGTTTTGTTGGATCGTCTGTTATTGGTAATGGTGAGAGGTTAGCATGTTTTGTTGTAGCCTCTGTTATTGGTAATGGTGAGAGGTTAGCATGTTTTGTTGGAGCCTCTGTTATTGGTTATGGTGAGATGTTAGCATGTTTTGTTGTAGCCTCTGTTATTGGTAATGGTGAGAGGTTAGCATGTTTTGTTGTATCCTCTGTTATTGGTAATGGTGAGAGGTTAGCATGTTTTGTTGTAGCCTCTGTTATTTTTAATGGTGAGAGGTTAGCATGTTTTGTTGTAGTCTCTGTTACTGGTAATGGTGAGAGGTTAGCAAGTTTTGTTGTATCCTCTGTTATTGGTAATGGTGAGAGGTTAGCATGTTTAGTTGTAGCCTCTGTTATTGGTAATGGTGAGAGTTTAGTATGTTTTGTTGTAGCCTCTGTTATTGGTAATGTTGAGAGGTTAGCATGTTTTGTTGTAGCCTCTGTTATTGGTAATGGTGAGAGGTTAGTATGTTTTGTTTTAGCCTCTGTTATTGATAATGGTGAGAGGTTAGCATGTTTTGTTGTAGCCTCTGTTATTGGTAATGGTGAGAGGTTAGCATGTTTTGTTGTAGCCTCTGTTATTGGTAATGGTGAGAGGTTAGCATGTTTTGTTGTATCCTATGTTATTGGTAATGGTGAGAGGTTAGCATGTTTTGTTGTAGTCTGTTATTGGAAATGGTGAGAGGTTAGCATGTTTTGTTGTAGTCTCTGTTACTGGTAATGGTGAGAGGTTAGCATGTTTAGTTGTAGCCTATGTTATTGGTAATGGTGGATGGTTAGCATGTTTTGTTGTAGCCTCTGTTATTGGTAATGGTGAGAGGTTAGCATGTTTTGTTGTAGCCTCTGTTATGGGTTATGGTGAGAGGTTAGCATGTTTTGTTGTAGTCTCTGTCACTGGTAATGGTGAGAGGTTTTCATGTTTTGTTGTAGCCTCTGTTATTGGTAATGGTGAAAGGTTATTATATTTTGTTGTAGCCTCTGTTTTTGATAATGGTGAGAGGTTAGCATGTTTTGTTGTAGCCTCTGTTATTGGTAATGGTGAGAGGTTAGCATGTTTTGTTGTAGTCTCTGTTACTGGTAATGGTGAGAGGTTAGCAAGTTTTGTTGTAGCCTCTGTTATGGGTTATGGTGAGAGGTTAGCATGTTTTGTTGTATCCTCTGTTATTGGTAATGGTGAGAGGTTAGCATATTTTGTTGTAGCCTCTGTTATTGATAATGGTGAGAGGTTAGCATGTTTTGTTGTAGTCTCTGTTACTGGTAATGGTGAGAGGTTTTCATGTTTTGTTGTAGCCTCTGTTATTGGTAATGGTGAGAGGTTGGCATGTTTTGTTGTAGTCTCTGTTACTGGTAATGGTGAGAGGTTAGCATATTTTGTTGTAGCCTCTGTTTTTGATAATGGTGAGAGGTTAGCATGTTTTGTTGTAGTCTCTGTCACTGGTAATGGTGAGAGGTTTTCATGTTTTGTTGTAGCCTCTGTTATTGGTAATGGTGAGAGGTTAGCATGTTTTGTTGTAGTCTCTGTTACTGGTAATGGTGAGAGGTTAGCACGTTTTGTTGTAGCCTCTGTTATGGGTTATGGTGAGAGGTTAGCATGTTTTGTTGTATCCTCTGTTATTGGTAATGGTGAGAGGTTAGCATATTTTGTTGTAGCCTCTGTTATTGATAATGGTGAGAGGTTAGCATGTTTTGTTGTAGTCTCTGTTACTGGTAATGGTGAGAGGTTTTCATGTTTTGTTGTAGCCTCTGTTATTGGTAATGGTGAGAGGTTGGCATGTTTTGTTGTAGTCTCTGTTACTGGTAATGGTGAGAGGTTAGCAAGTTTTGTTGTAGCCTCTGTTATTGATAATGGTGAGAGGTTAGCATGTTTTGTTGTAGTCTCTGTTATTGGTAATGGTGAGAGGTTAGAATGTTTTGTTGTAGCCTCTGTTATTGATAATGGCGAAAGGTTAGCATGTTTTGTTGTAGTCTCTGTTACTGGTAATGGTGAGAGGTTAGCATGTTTAGTTGTAGCCTCTGTTATTGGAAATGGTGAGAGGTTAGTATGTTTTGTTGTAGCCTATGTTATTGGTTATGGTGAGAGGTTAGCATGTTTTGTTGTATCCTCTGTTATTGGTAATGGTGGATGGTTAGCATGTTTTGTTGTAGCCTCTGTTATTGGTAATGGTGAGAGGTTAGCATGTTTTGTTGGAGCCTCTGTTATTGGTTATGGTGAGATGTTAGCATGTTTTGTTGTAGCCTCTGTTATTGGTAATGGTGAGAGGTTAGCATGTTTTGTTGTATCCTCTGTTATTGGTAATGGTGAGAGGTTAGCATGTTTTGTTGTAGCCTCTGTTATTGGTAATGGTGAGAGGTTAGCATGTTTTGTTGTAGCCTCTGTTATTGGTAATGGTGAGAGGTTAGCATGTTTTGTTGGAGCCTATGTTATTGGTAATGGTGAGAGTTTAGCATGTTTTGTTGTAGTCTGTTATTGGTAATGGTGAGAGGTTAGCATGTTTTGTTGTAGCCTCTGTTATTGGTAAAGGTGAGAGGTTAGCATGCTTTTGTTGTAGCCTCTGTAACTTTCTCACTCATTATTATTCATGATTCTTTCATGATTTTTCTTAATCATGGCATCATCAGGATTAATTTATTATTGTTTAGAAACATGTTATCTACTTTCTTAGACAGAAAAGTACTCCACTCATCATCCACCATTTTATTATTGGGCAAAACACAACCAACGAGTTTACAACAAAAAACTAAATGTTTGACTATTTTAATACACTATGAGTGAATTGTTCAGAATACTTAAGACTTCTTCAAATGGGGAGACTGGAAACATAAATTCTTTTCATTTTTAATAGTGAAACACATATGTCTTAAAATACCCTCAAATTAATGGTGACATTATAAACGGTCACGTCATATGAAACATTTGACCTCAAATCCAAAATGTTGGAGAATAGAGCCACATTTAAAATGTTAGCTTCACTGTCAAAATAGATATGGTGTGGACTGTATACTCAATACAATCTAAATCTGATACCTCACTGTCTAAATAGATATGGTGTGGACTGTTTACTCAATACAATCTAAATCTGATACCTCACTGTCTAAATAGATATGGTGTGGACTGTATACTCAATACAATCTAAATCTGATTCCTCACTGTCTAAATAGATATGGTGTGGACTGTATACTCAATACAATCTAAATCTGATACCTCACTGTCTAAATAGATATGGTGTGGACTGTATACTCAATACAATCTAAATCTGATACCTCACTGTCTAAATAGATATGGTGTGGACTGTATACTCAATACAATCTAAATCTGATACCTCACTGTCTAAATAGATATGGTGAGGACTGTATACTCAATACAATCTAAATCTGATACCTCACTGTCTAAATAGATATGGTGAGGACTGTATACTCAATACAATCTAAATCTGATTCCTCACTGTCTAAATAGATATGGTGTGGACTGTATACTCAATACAATCTAAATCTGATTCCTCACTGTCTGTCTTCTGACTGATACTGCTTTTTAAACTGGTCTGGTCAGTTTACTATAATATTTGTACTATACATGTTTCTATCTGCAGGCAATACTTTGATCATTTGTTATTTCTAATAATTAAACATTCATTTATAAATAGATATGGCAGGTTTCAGGACACTGATATATCTGAATATGTTGAAAAAATATACTGCCACTATTTTCACCACCAAAGAATAGCAGTGTGATTTTAATATGATTTGACTCTTTGCAGGCTGTCAGGCTGTCTAGTCACAGAGGAAGGCTGTGCTTCTCTGGTCTCAGCTCTGGAGTCAAACCCCTCACACCTGAGAGAGCTGGACCTGAGTAACAATGACCTGAAGGATTCAGGAGTGAAGCTGCTCTCTGCTGGACTGGGGAATCCCCACTGTAAACTGGAGACTCTGAGGTCAGTATTCCTGTAGTTGGTCAACAAGTGATAACTGTTCACCAGATCCACATGTGTTTACCAGGCACACATAGTCCACACCATATGTGTTTGGACAGTGAAGCTTACAGTTTTAAATGTGGTGCTCCAGCGTTTTGGATTTGAGATACAATGTTTCATATTAGGAGACAGTACAGAATGTCACCTTTTATTTGAGGTTGATGGTGAGAGGTTAGTATGTTTTGTTGTAGCCTCTGTTATTGGTAATGGTGAGAGGTTAGCATGTTTTGTTGGAGCCTCTGTTATTGGTTATGGTGAGAGGTTAGCATGTTTTGTTGTAGTCTGTTATTGGTAATGGTGAGAGGTTAGCATGTTTTGTTGTATCCTCTGTTATTGGTAATGGTGAGAGGTTAGTATGTTTTGTTGTAGCCTCTGTTATTGGTAATGGTGAGAGTTTAGCATGTTTTGTTGTAGCCTCTGTTATTGGTCATGGTGAGAGTTTAGCATGTTTTGTTGTAGCCTCTGTTACTGGTAATGGTGAGAGGTTAGCATGTTTAGTTGTAACCTCTGTTATTGGTAATGGTTAGAGGTTAGCATGTTTTGTTGTTGTCTGTTATTGGTAATGGTGAGAGGTTAGTATGTTTTGTTGTATCCTCTGTTATTGGTAATGGTGAGAGGTTAGCATGTTTTGTTGTAGCCTCTGTTATTGGTAATGGTGAGAGGTTAGCATGTTTTGTTGTAGCCTCTGTTATTGGTAATGGTGAGAGGTTAGCATGTTTTGTTGTAGCCTCTGTTATTGGTAATGGTGAGAGGTTAGCATGTTTTGTTGTAGCCTCTGTTATTGGTAATGGTGAGAGGTTAGCAGGTTTTGTTGTAGCCTCTGTTATTGGGAATGGTGAGAGGTTAGTATGTTTTGTTGTAGTCTCTGTTATTGGTAATTGTGAGAGGTTAGCATGTTTTGTTGTAGCCTCTGTTATTGGTAATGGTGAGAGGTTAGTATGTTTTGTTGTAGCCTCTGTTATTGGTAATGGTGAGAGGTTAGCATGTTTTGTTGTAGCCTCTGTTGTTGGTAATGGTGAGAGGTTAGCATGTTTTGTTGTATTCTCTGTTATTGGTAATGGTGAGAGGTTAGCATGTTTTGTTGGAGCCTCTGTTATTGGTAATGGTGAGAGTTTAGCATGTTTTGTTGTAGCCTCTGTTATTGGCAATGGTGAGAGGTTAGCATGCTTTGTTAGCATGTTTTGTTGTAGCCTCTGTAACATTCTAACTCATTATTATCATTATTCATTCAATATCTTTTTAAATCATGGCATCCTCAGGATGAATCTAGTCGTGTTTAGAGACATGTTGTCTACTCACTTATAAAGAACATTTCTCCAGTCATCATCCACTATTCAGTTAATAATCGACAATACAATAATAACCCAAAATACATCCAAAACAAACTATGAAACATTTGATTTCAAAACCATTAATTTCTGAATAGATATGGAAGGTTTCAAGACACTGATATATCTGAATATGTTAAAAAAATATACTGCCACTATTTTCACCACCAAAGAATATCAGTGTGATTTTAATATGATTTGACTCTTTGCAGGCTGTCAGGCTGTCTAGTCACAGAGGAAGGCTGTGCTTCTCTGGTCTCAGCTATGAGGTCAAACCCCTCACACCTGAGAGAGCTGGATCTGAGCTACAATCACCCAGGAGACTCAGGAGTCAGACTGCTCTCTGCTGGACTGGAGGATCCACACTGCAGACTGGAGAAACTCAAGTATGTAGAGGGTTTATGTCAATGTTCATATCAGACATGTTTCACTTATCAGGCTAGTTAAGACAAACATTCTGACCACCACTTGGACACTTGTGCGTCCAGTGTGACACACTTGACTCATACACACACTGGACACACACACACACACACACACTGGACACACACACACACAGGTAAAACACACACACACACAAACACTCACACTGGACAAACACACACTGGACTCACACAGACACACACTGGACACACACACACAAACTGGACACACACACACACACACACACAAACACGCACATGCACTGGACACACACACACACACTGGACACACAAAAACACTCACACACACACTGGACAAACACACACTGGACGCACACACACTGGACACACACACACACTGGACACACACACTGGACACACACACACACTGGAGGCACACACACACTGGACACACACAAACACACACTGGACACACACACACTGGACACTGAGTTCAGGTCTATCCCTCAATCACTGTCTGTTCTTCTGCTTACCGCTACAGTGTGGAACATGGTGGAGAGAACACAATGAAACCTGGGATTAGAAAATGTGAGTGTTGACTGCTGTGAAGAATATGACTAAGAATAAGTCTTAATTCAAGTTAAGTCAAAGACCACCATCATTACTTACTTGGTCATATTAAATATCAGCTGTAGTTCTACAGAAGCAGAAATCAGGGACACCAAAGAGTTGCTTTAACTGTGTGTGTGTGTGTGTGTGTGTGTGTGTGTGTGTAATTAATGTGAATAAGTGTGTTTTATATTACCATACAGTATAACACATGATCATTCAACAAGTCTCAAGTTACCTTAACTTCTCCTTTTGATACCTAGAAACATCTACATTAAATGAATTAGTGAAAAGTGAGTTAACATTCTAATGTGAATGATGATGATTTCTAATATTGTGTCTGGTTTCATCCATCAGATGTCTGTGATCTCACACTGGACCCAAACACAGCACACAGACTCCTCTCTCTGTCTGAGGAGAACAGAAAGGTGACATGGAGGAGAGAGAAGCAGCCGTATCCTGATCACCCAGAGAGATTTGAGAACTGGGAGCAGGTGCTGTGTAGAGAGGGTCTGACTGGGCGCTGTTACTGGGAGGTAGAGAGGAGTGGGAGAGAGGCTGTTATAGGAGTAACATATAAAGGAATCAACAGGAGAGGAGGGGTTAATGACTGTTGTCTTGGATGCAATGACAAGTCCTGGAGTCTGTTCTGTTCTGACAACAGTTACACTGCCTGGCACAATAATAATCCCACTACCATAGACGTCCCCTCCTCCAGCTCCCACAGAGTAGGAGTGTATCTGGACAGGCCAGCCGGCACTCTGTCCTTCTATAGAGCCTCCTCTGACACACTGACCCACCTGTTCACATTCACCTCCACATTCACTGAGCCCCTCTATCCAGGGTTTGGGGTTTGGTTTAATGGTGACTCAGTGTCCCTGAAATAATAATGGTGGTTTGGTGACTCAGTCTGTCAGTACACACACACACACACACACACACACACACACACACACACACACACACACACACACACACACACACACACACACACACACACACACACACACACACGCTGGACACACACACACGCTGGACACACACACACACTAGACACACACACACTGGACACACACACACACATTGGACAATCACAAACTCACTGGACTCACACACACACATACACGTCTTCCTATAGTTGTGAGGTCCTCTTACAATAACACCGTTAAAATACCAATGTGATCATTTGTGATAATTTGTTGTCTTTTATGTTGAATTACAAATAATAATGAATAACAAATTGTATAATTATATATAGACATACGCTCCATAGTTGTACAAGTATACAAGGATATATTGTACTTTTCATAATAAAACAGACTTGAAACAAGAAAAGGCATGTTAATTGTGAAAACAGTTTGTTTATTGATTTTACGTTATATTCTATTACGAATAGAATTAAACAAATTGTACAATTAGTACAACAGAGTGTTGTAATGCAGGGTCACTATAGCAACAGAGTGTTGTAATACAGGGTCACTATAGCAACAGAGTGTTGTGATGCAGGGTCACTATAGCAACAGAGTGTTGAGATGCAGGGTCACTATAGCAACAGAGTTCTCTGCCCTCTCTGCTCTCTCACTCCCTCTGCTCTCTCTCTCTCTCCCTCTCTCTGCTCTGCTGCTATCTCTTTTCTCTGCTCTCTCTTTGCTCTCTGCTCTCTCTGCTCTCCCTCTGTTCTCTGCTCTTCTCTCTCTGCTCTATGCTCTCTCTCTCTCTGTTCTCTGCACTCTCTCTCTCTGCACTCTCTCTGCTCTATGCTCTCTCTCTGCTCTGCTCTCTGCTATCTCTGTTTTCTCAGCCTGCTCTCTGCTTGCTCTCTCTTTCTGCTATATCTCTCCCTCTGCTCTCTCTGCAGGGTCACTACAGCAACGTAGTGTTGTGATGCGGCCCTGGTGGAGTGAATCTACGACAAGAGTTTTGTGAGTTTTGTGATCCGGTGGAATCTCTCCAGACCAGAGGACTGTCTTCTAGGAGAGGAACCCTGTGACATCATCATCAGAGAAGGAGATTCTAGACACACTCTCTCAGCCTGATCTCTGCTCTCGCTCTGCTCTCTCTCTATGCTCTCTTCTCTCGCTCTCTCTCTGCTCTCTACTCTCTCTGCTCTCTCTCTGCTCTCTGCTTTCCCTGTTCTCTGCTCTCTCTCTGTCCTCACTGTGCTCTCTTTGATCTCTCTGCTCTCTCTCTGCTCTCTCTGTTCTTCTCTCTCTCTGCTCTCTACTCACTCTCTCTGCGCTCTCTGCTGTCTCTGCTCTCTTTTCTCTCTCTCTGCTCTCTCTGCTCTCTGCTCTGCTGCTCTCTCTTTTCTATGCTCTCTCTGCGCTCTCTCTGCTCTCGCTCTGCGCTCTCTCTGATCTCTCTTTCCAGTCTCTGCTCTCTCTCTACTCTCTCTGCCTCTGCTCCCTCTGCCTCTGCTCTCTCTGCCTCTGCTCTCTCTGCCTCTGCTCTCTCTGCTCTCTCTGCGCTCTCTCTGCTTTCTCTCTCTGCTCTCTCTCTATCTCTCTCTCCCCCCAATCTCTCTCGCTTTTTATATCTTAACGGCTGCAGTTTGGACAATCACCACTTGATGGCCGAGTTAAACCAGAAGTGATGAAAACAACATCACTGCAGAGAGAGAGAGAGACAGAGAGAGAGAGTCTAATATACTGATATACAGTAACATTCAGAAAGTATTCAGACCAGAGAGAGAGAGAGAGAGAGAGTCTAATATACTGATATACAGTAACATTCAGAAAGTATTCAGACCAGAGAGAGAGAGAGTCTAATATACTGATATACAGTAACATTCAGAAAGTATTCAGACCAGAGAGAGAGAGAGTCTAATATACTGATATACAGTGCATTCAGAAAGTATTCAGACCAGAGAGAGAGAGAGAGAGAGAGAGTCTAATATACTGATATACAGCAACATTCAGAAAGTATTCAGACCAGAGAGAGAGAGAGTCTAATATACTGATATACAGTAACATTCAGAAAGTATTCAGACCAGAGAGAGAGAGAGAGAGAGAGTCTAATATACTGATATACAGTAACATTCAGAAAGTATTCAGACCAGAAAGAGAGAGTCTAATATACGGATATACAGTAACATTCAGAAAGTATTCAGACCCCTTGACTTTTTACACATTTTGTCATGTTACAGCCTTATTCTAAAATGGATTAAATGTGTTTTTCCCCTCATCAATCTACACACAATAACCCAGAATTACAAAGCAAAAACTGTTCACTTTATGTGTGAACATTTTTATTTAAGAAAAACTTAGATATCACATTTACAGAAGTATTCAGACCCTTTACTCAGTACTTTGTTGAAGCACCTTTGGCAGCGATTACAACCTTGAGTCTTCTTGGGTATGATGCTACAAGCTTGGCACACCTGTATTTGGGGAGTTTCTCCCATTCTTCTCTGCAGATCCTCTCAAGCTCTGTCAGGTTGGATGGGGAGCGTTGCTGCACAGCTATTTTCAGGTCTCTACAGAGATGTTCGATCGGGTTCATTGTCCTGTTGTCCAGTCTGTGTATACTATTCTGGGAGTGTAGAGAGTCAGAACTGATAGAGGATCTGGAGCCCTGAGGGGGAGAGAGAGAGGGAGGGTAGAGAGTCAGAACAGATGAAAAGAGAGAGAGAGGGAGGGTAGAGAGTCATAACAGAGGGAAAGAGAGAGAGAGGGAGGGTAGAGAGTCAGAACAGAGGGAGAGAGAGAGGGAGGGAGGGGAGAGAGTCAGCACAGAGGGAAAGAGAGAGAGGGAGGGGAGAGAGTCAGAACAGAGGGAAAGAGAGAGAGAGGGAGGGGAGAGAGTCAGAACAGAGGGAAGAGAGAGAGGGAGGGGAGACAGAGGATGTGTGGAAGTTGCTTTATACTTGGTAATTGGGGGCCTTTGAGCCCTGATGGGCTGGGTGACATCAGTGACTCTCTGAGAGATATGAGCTGCTGAGGAGGGAGAGCAAGAGAGAGAAGGAGGGAGGGAGGGAGGGAGGGAGGGAGAGAGGGAGAGAGAGAGAGAGAGAGAGGGAGAGAGAGGGAGGGAGAGGGAGGGAGAGAGGGAGAGATTAGTCAGCAGAAATGATTCAGGACGACATTTGTCTTTAAATGTACTTCTTTATTTCAGTCTTTCCCCACGAGGGGTAGGTATTCAGGTATTCCTACCATGGTGTGTGCATTGATTTTAGTCCCCTTCTCATTAACTAGATGCTGACAGTGACCAGAGATGGCTAGATTGAGCTAGAGGGGTGTGTGTGTGCGTGCAAGCGCTTTTACGTGTGTGTTTTTGTGAGAGAGTTAACGGGACTTTCGATAAGAATGACACACACAGCCCTGATTCCATTTTCTGCTTTGTGTTTCAATGAGGTCTTAGTGGAATAGAGGCATGTGATTCATGAACCATTACTGCTGTTGGAAAACGTCAGAAAGAGAGAAAGAAGGAAAGGAAGCAGTCCGTTCTGAACTGCTTCAAGGTCAGAAGTTGGTCATGATGTTTCTCTGAAACACAGAACACTAAAGTTGGTCATGATGTTTCTCTGATACACAGAACACTAAAGTTGGTCATGATGTTTCTCTAAAACAGTAAAGACTAAAGTTGGTCATGATGTTTCTCTGATACACAGAACACTAAAGTTGGTCATGATGTTTCTCTGATACACAGAACACTAAAGTTGGTCATGATGTTTCTCTAAAACAGTAAAGACTAAAGTTGGTCATGATGTTTCTCTAAAACACAGAACACTAAAGTTGGTCATGATGTTTCTCTGAAACACAGAACACTAAAGTTGGTCATGATGTTTCTCTGAAACAGTAAAGACTAAAGTTGGTCATGATGTTTCTCTGAAACACAGAACACTAAAGTTGGTCATGATGTTTCTCTGAAACACAGAAGACTAAAGTTGGTCATGATGTTTCTCTGAAACACAGAAGACTAAAGTTGGTCATGATGTTTCTCTAAAACAGTAAAGACTAAAGTTGGTCATGATGTTTCTCTAAAACACAGAACACTAAAGTTGGTAATGACGTTTCTCTGAAACAGTAAAGACTAAAGTTGGTCATGATCTTTATCTATAACAGTAAAGACTAAAGTTGGTCATGATGTTTCTCTAAAACACAGAAGACTGAAGTTGGTCATGATGTTTCTCTTAAACAGTAAAGACTAAAGTTGGTCATGATGTTTATCTAAAACAGTAAAGACTAAAGTTGGTCATGATGTTTCTCTAAAACACAGAACACTAAAGTTGGTCATGATGTTTCTCTGAAACAGTAAAGACTAAAGTTGGTCATGATGTTTCTCTAAAACACAGAACACTAAAGTTGGTCATGATGTTTCTCTAAAACACAGAACACTAAAGTTGGTCATGATGTTTCTCTAAAACACAGAACACTAAAGTTGGTCATGATGTTTCTCTAAAACACAGAACACTAAAGTTGGTCATGATGTTTCTCTGAAACAGTAAAGACTAAAGTTGGTCATGATGTTTATCTAAAACACAGAACACTAAAGTTGGTCATGATGTTTCTCTAAAACAGTAAAGACTAAAGTTGGTCATGATGTTTCTCTAAAACACAGAACACTAAAGTTGGTCATGATGTTTCTCTGAAACACAGAACACTAAAGTTGGTCATGATGTTTCTCTGAAACAGTAAAGACTAAAGTTGGTCATGATGTTTCTCTGAAACACAGAACACTAAAGTTGGTCATGATGTTTCTCTGAAACACAGAAGACTAAAGTTGGTCATGATGTTTCTCTGAAACACAGAAGACTAAAGTTGGTCATGATGTTTCTCTAAAACAGTAAAGACTAAAGTTGGTCATGATGTTTCTCTAAAACACAGAACACTAAAGTTGGTAATGATGTTTCTCTGAAACAGTAAAGACTAAAGTTGGTCATGATCTTTATCTATAACAGTAAAGACTAAAGTTGGTCATGATGTTTCTCTAAAACACAGAAGACTGAAGTTGGTCATGATGTTTCTCTTAAACAGTAAAGACTAAAGTTGGTCATGATGTTTATCTAAAACAGTAAAGACTAAAGTTGGTCATGATGTTTCTCTAAAACACAGAACACTAAAGTTGGTCATGATGTTTCTCTGAAACAGTAAAGACTAAAGTTGGTCATGATGTTTCTCTAAAACACAGAACACTAAAGTTGGTCATGATGTTTCTCTAAAACACAGAACACTAAAGTTGGTCATGATGTTTCTCTAAAACACAGAACACTAAAGTTGGTCATGATGTTTCTCTAAAACACAGAACACTAAAGTTGGTCATGATGTTTCTCTGAAACAGTAAAGACTAAAGTTGGTCATGATGTTTATCTAAAACACAGAACACTAAAGTTGGTCATGATGTTTCTCTAAAACAGTAAAGACTAAAGTTGGTCATGATGTTTCTCTAAAACACAGAACACTAAAGTTGGTCATGATGTTTCTCTGAAACACAGAACACTAAAGTTGGTCATGATGTTTCTCTAAAACACAGAACACTAAAGTTGGTCATGATGTTTCTCTGAAACACAGAAGACTAAAGTTGGTCATGATGTTTCTCTAAAACACAGAACGCTAAAGTTGGTCATGATGTTGCCTTAGTGGAGCAGAATCTCAGTGATCAATTGGTAAACTCGTATTTACCCATAGTACCCTGCACAACGTCTATTTGCGCCTCTATATTTGCTCCCTTCGGTCTCAACGTTGATCTGAAGTCTCTTATTGTGATTTTGCTGTTCATTCATTCATATCTAGCCACATTGTATCTATGATCGTATGTGATTAATTGTAAATGTGTGTAGGTCTATCTAGCCATATTGTATCTATGATCGTATGTTATTCATTGTAAATGTGTGTAAGTCTGTAGCCATGTTGTCTCTATGATTGTATGTTATTCATTATAAATGTCTGTAAGTCTGTAGCCATATTGTCTCTATGATCGTATGTTATTCATTGTAAATGTTTGTAGGTCTGTAGCCATATTGTCTCTATGATTGTATGTTATTCATTATAAATGTCTGTAAGTCTGTAGCCATATTGTCTCTATGATTGTATGTTATTCATTGTAAATGTTTGTAGGTCTATGTAGCCATATTGTCTCTATGATTGTATGTTATTCATTGTAAATGTTTGTAGGTCTGTAGCCATATTGTCTCTATGATTGTATGTTATTCATTGTAAATGTTTGTAGGTCTATGTAGCCATGTTGTCTCTATGATTGTATGTTATTCATTGTAAATGTTTGTAGGTCTATGTAGCCATATTGTCTCTATGATCGTATGTTATTCATTGTAAATGTTTGTAGGTCTATGTAGCCATATTGTCTCTATGATTGTATGTTATTCATTGTAAATGTTTGTAGGTCTATGTAGCCATATTGTATCTATGATTGTATGTTATTCATTGTAAATGTTTGTAGGTCTGTAGCCATATTGTCTCTATGATTGTATGTTATTCATTGTAAATGTTTGTAGGTCTATGTAGCCATATTGTCTCTATGATTGTATGTTATTCATTGTAAATGTTTGTAGGTCTATGTAGCCATATTGTATCTATGATTGTATGTTATTCATTGTAAATGTTTGTAGGTCTGTAGCCATATTGTATCTATGATTGTATGTTATTCATTGTAAATATTTGTAGGTCTATGTAGCCATATTGTCTCTATGATTGTATGTTATTCATTGTAAATGTTTGTAGGTCTGTAGCCATATTGTCTCTATGATTGTATGTTATTCATTGTAAATGTTTGTAGGTCTATGTAGCCATATTGTCTCTATGATTGTATGTTATTCATTGTAAATGTTTGTAGGTCTATGTAGCCATATTGTATCTATGATTGTATGTTATTCATTGTAAATGTTTGTAGGTCTATGTAGCCATATTGTCTCTATGATTGTATGTTATTCATTGTAAATGTTTGTAGGTCTATGTAGCCATATTGTCTCTATGATTGTATGTTATTCATTGTAAATGTTTGTAGGTCTGTAGCCATATTGTCTCTATGATTGTATGTTATTCATTGTAAATGTTTGTAGGTCTGTAGCCATATTGTATCTATGATTGTATGTTATTCATTGTAAATGTTTGTAGGTCTATGTAGCCATATTGTATCTATGATTGTATGTTATTCATTATAAATGTTTGTAGGTCTATGTAGCCATATTGTCTCTATTATTGTATGTTATTCATTGTAAATGTTTGTAGGTATGTAGCCATATTGTATCTATGATTGTATGTTATTCATTGTAAATGTTTGTAGGTATGTAGCCATATTGTATCTATGATTGTATGTTATTCATTGTAAATGTTTGTAGGTCTATGTAGCCATATTGTCTCTATGATTGTATGTTATTCATTGTAAATGTTTGTAGGTCTATGTAGCCATATTGTCTCTATGATTGTATGTTATTCATTGTAAATGTTTGTAGGTCTATGTAGCCATATTGTCTCTATGATTGTATGTTATTCATTGTAAATGTTTGTAGGTCTGTAGCCATATTGTCTCTATGATTGTATGTTATTCATTGTAAATGTTTGTAGGTCTGTAGCCATATTGTCTCTATGATTGTATGTTATTCATTGTAAATGTTTGTAGGTCTATGTAGCCATATTGTCTCTATGATTGTATGTTATTCATTGTAAATGTTTGTAGGTCTGTAGCCATATTGTCTCTATGATTGTATGTTATTCATTGTAAATGTTTGTAGGTCTGTAGCCATATTGTCTCTATGGTTGTATGTTATTCATTATAAATGTCTGTAAGTCTGTAGCCATATTGTCTCTATGATTGTATGTTATTCATTGTAAATGTTTGTAGGTCTATGTAGCCATATTGTCTCTATGATCGTACAGGATCCATTTATATTTTTATATCTGTAAATGAACCAATGATATCAGGCAGCACCCGGCCTTGGTTACAGACACCTGTGTGTTTCCTATGACACTATATAAACTAGTGACCCTCAGTGTTTGTCATTACACCCTGATGAAGACAGCTTGTCTGTCTAAACGTTAGTTATTAGGTTATTAACATATTGTATCTGAGCTCCTAGAGTGTGTGGCTCTCCTTTAATTTACACATATTATAATAGACTACATGAGACCTACAGTCAGTGTCCAGACTTCAGTTACTATTATAATAGACTACAGTCAGTGTCCAGACTTCAGTTACTATTATAATAGACTACAGTCAGTGTCCAGACTTCAGTTACTATTATAATAGACTACAGTCAGTGTCCAGACTTCAGTTATTATTATAATAGACTACAGTCAGTGTCCAGACTTCAGTTAATATTATAATAGACTACATGAGACCTAAAGTCAGTGTCCAGACTTCAGTTACTATTATAATAGACTACAGTCAGTGTCCAGACTTCAGTTACTATTATAATAGACCTACAGTCAGTGTCCAGACTTCAGTTAATATTATAATATACTACATGAGACCTACAGTCAGTGTCCAGACTTCAGTTAATATTATAATAGACTACATGAGGTTTTCTGTCAGTGTCCAGACTTCAGTTAATATTATAATAGACCTACAGTCAGTGTCCAGACTTCAGTTACTATTATAATAGACCTACAGTCAGTGTCCAGACTTCAGTTAATATTATAATAGACTACATGAGACCTACAGTCAGTGTCCAGACTTCAGTTACTATTATAATAGACCTACAGTCAGTGTCCAGACTTCAGTTACTATTATAATAGACTACAGTCAGTGTCCAGACTTCAGTTAATATTATAATAGACTACATGAGACCTACAGTCAGTGTCCAGACTTCAGTTACTATTATAATAGACCTACAGTCAGTGTCCAGACTTCAGTTACTATTATAATAGACTACAGTCAGTGTCCAGACTTCAGTTAATATTATAATAGACTACATGAGACCTACAGTCAGTGTCCAGACTTCAGTTACTATTATAATAGACTACATGAGACCTACAGTCAGTGTCCAGACTTCAGTTACTATTATAATAGACCTACAGTCAGTGTCCAGACTTCAGTTACTATTATAATAGACTACAGTCAGTGTCCAGACTTCAGTTAATATTATAATAGACTACATGAGACCTACAGTCAGTGTCCAGACTTCAGTTACTATTATAATAGACTACAGTCAGTGTCCAGACTTCAGTTAATATTATAATAGACTACATGAGACCTACAGTCAGTGTCCAGACTTCAGTTACTATTATAATAGACCTACAGTCAGTGTCCAGACTTCAGTTACTATTATAATAGACTACAGTCAGTGTCCAGACTTCAGTTAATATTATAATAGACTACATGAGACCTACAGTCAGTGTCCAGACTTCAGTTACTATTATAATAGACCTACAGTCAGTGTCCAGACTTCAGTTACTATTATAATAGACTACAGTCAGTGTCCAGACTTCAGTTAATATTATAATAGACTACATGAGACCTACAGTCAGTGTCCAGACTTCAGTTACTATTATAATAGACCTACAGTCAGTGTCCAGACTTCAGTTACTATTATAATAGACTACAGTCAGTGTCCAGACTTCAGTTAATATTATAATAGACTACATGAGACCTAAAGTCAGTGTCCAGACTTCAGTTACTATTATAATAGACCTACAGTCAGTGTCCAGACTTCAGTTAATATTATAATAGACTACATGAGACCTACAGTCAGTGTCCAGACTTCAGTTACTATTATAATAGACCTACAGTCAGTGTCCAGACTTCAGTTAATATTATAATAGACTACATGAGGTCTACAGTCAGTGTCCAGACTTCAGTTACTATTATAATAGACTACAGTCAGTGTCCAGACTTCAGTTACTATTATAATAGACTACAGTCAGTGTCCAGACTTCAGTTAATATTATAATAGACTACATGAGACCTACAGTCAGTGTCCAGACTTCAGTTACTATTATAATAGACCTACAGTCAGTGTCCAGACTTCAGTTACTATTATAATAGACTACAGTCAGTGTCCAGTCTTCAGTTACTATTATAATAGACTACATGAGACCTACAGTCAGTGTCCAGACTTCAGTTAATATTATAATAGACTACATGAGACCTACAGTCAGTGTCCAGACTTCAGTTACTATTATAACAGACTACAGTCAGTGTCCAGACTTCAGTTACTATTATAATAGACTACAGTCAGTGTCCAGACTTCAGTTAATATTATAATAGACTACAGTCAGTGTCCAGACTTCAGTTAATATTATAATAGACCTACAGTCAGTGTCCTGACTTCAGTTACTATTATAATAGACCTACAGTCAGTGTCCAGACTTCAGTTAATATTATAATAGACTACAGTCAGTGTCCAGACTTCAGTTAATATTATAATAGACTACATGAGACCTACAGTCAGTGTCCAGACTTCAGTTACTATTTTAATAGACTACATGAGACCTACAGTCAGTGTCCAGACTTCAGTTAATATTATAATAGACTACATGAGACCTACAGTCAGTGTCCAGACTTCAGTTACTATTATAATAGACTACATGAGACCTACAGTCAGTGTCCAGACTTCAGTTAATATTATAATAGACTACAGTCAGTGTCCAGACTTCAGTTAATATTGTAATAGACTACAGTCAGTGTCCAGACTTCAGTTAATATTATAATAGACTACAGTCAGTGTCCAGACTTCAGTTACTATTATAATAGACTACAGTCAGTGTCCAGACTTCAGTTACTATTATAATAGACTACAGTCAGTGTCCAGACTTCAGTTACTATTATAATAGACTACAGTCAGTGTCCAGACTTCAGTTACTATTATAATAGACTACATGAGGTCTACAGTCAGTGTCCAGACTTCAGTTAATATTATAATAGACTACATGAGACCTACAGTCAGTGTCCAGACTTCAGTTACTATTATAATAGACTACAGTCAGTGTCCAGACTTCAGTTACTATTATAATAGACTACAGTCAGTGTCCAGACTTCAGTTACTATTATAATAGACTACATGAGGTCTATAGTCAGTGTCCAGACTTCAGTTAATATTATAATAGACTACAGTCAGTGTCCAGACTTCAGTTAATATTATAATAGACTACATGAGACCTACAGTCAGTGTCCAGACTTCAGTTACTATTTTAATAGACTACATGAGACCTACAGTCAGTGTCCAGACTTCAGTTACTATTATAATAGACTACAGTCAGTGTCCAGACTTCAGCTACTATTATAATAGACTACAGTCAGTGTCCAGACTTCAGTTAATATTATAATAGTCTACAGTCAGTGTCCAGACTTCAGTTAATATTATAATAGACTACATGAGACCTACAGTCAGTGTCCAGACTTCAGTTCATATTATAATAGACTACAGTCAGTGTCCAGACTTCAGTTAATATTATAATAGACTACAGTCAGTGTCCAGACTTCAGTTACTATTAAAATAGACCTACAGTCAGTGTCCAGACTTCAGTTAATATTATAATATACTACATGAGACCTACAGTCAGTGTCCAGACTTCAGTTACTATTATAATAGACCACATGAGGTCTACAGTCAGTGTCCAGACTTCAGTTAATATTATAATAGACTACATGAGGTTTTCTGTCAGTGTCCAGACTTCAGTTACTATTATAATAGACTACATGAGGACTACAGTCAGTGTCCAGACTTCAGTTAATATTATAATAGACTACAGTCAGTGTCCAGACTTCAGTTACTATTATAATAGACTACAGTCAGTGTCCAGACTTCAGTTACTATTATAATAGACTACATGAGGACTACAGTCAGTGTCCAGACTTCAGTTACTATTATAATAGACTACATGAGACCTACAGTCAGTGTCCAGACTTCAGTTACTATTATAATAGACTACAGTCAGTGTCCAGACTTCAGTTACTATTATAATATACTACAGTCAGTGTCCAGACTTCAGTTACTATTATAATAGACTACAGTCAGTGTCCAGACTTCAGTTACTATTATAATAGACCTACAGTCAGTGTCCAGACTTCAGTTACTATTATAATAGACTACAGTCAGTGTCCAGACTTCAGTTAATATTACAATAGACTACAGTCAGTGTCCAGACTTCAGTTACTATTATAATAGACTACAGTCAGTGTCCAGACTTCAGTTACTATTATAATATACTACAGTCAGTGTCCAGACTTCAGTTACTATTATAATAGACTACAGTCAGTGTCCAGACTTCAGTTACTATTATAATAGACCTACAGTCAGTGTCCAGACTTCAGTTACTATTATAATAGACTACAGTCAGTGTCCAGACTTCAGTTAATATTATAATAGACTACATGAGACCTAAAGTCAGTGTCCAGACTTCAGTTACTATTATAATAGACCTACAGTCAGTGTCCAGACTTCAGTTAATATTATAATAGACTACATGAGACCTACAGTCAGTGTCCAGACTTCAGTTACTATTATAATAGACCTACAGTCAGTGTCCAGACTTCAGTTACTATTATAATAGACTACAGTCAGTGTCCAGACTTCAGTTAATATTATAATAGACTACATGAGGTCTACAGTCAGTGTCCTGACTTCAGTTACTATTATAATAGACCTACAGTCAGTGTCCAGACTTCAGTTAATATTATAATAGACTACATGAGACCTACAGTCAGTGTCCAGACTTCAGTTACTATTATAATAGACCTACAGTCAGTGTCCAGACTTCAGTTACTATTATAATAGACTACAGTCAGTGTCCAGACTTCAGTTAATATTATAATAGACTACATGAGACCTACAGTCAGTGTCCAGACTTCAGTTACTATTATAATAGACTACATGAGACCTACAGTCAGTGTCCAGACTTCAGTTACTATTATAATAGACCTACAGTCAGTGTCCAGACTTCAGTTACTATTATAATAGACTACAGTCAGTGTCCAGACTTCAGTTAATATTATAATAGACTACATGAGACCTACAGTCAGTGTCCAGACTTCAGTTACTATTATAATAGACTACAGTCAGTGTCCAGACTTCAGTTAATATTATAATAGACTACATGAGACCTACAGTCAGTGTCCAGACTTCAGTTACTATTATAATAGACCTACAGTCAGTGTCCAGACTTCAGTTACTATTATAATAGACTACAGTCAGTGTCCAGACTTCAGTTAATATTATAATAGACTACATGAGACCTACAGTCAGTGTCCAGACTTCAGTTACTATTATAATAGACCTACAGTCAGTGTCCAGACTTCAGTTACTATTATAATAGACTACAGTCAGTGTCCAGACTTCAGTTAATATTATAATAGACTACATGAGACCTACAGTCAGTGTCCAGACTTCAGTTACTATTATAATAGACCTACAGTCAGTGTCCAGACTTCAGTTACTATTATAATAGACTACAGTCAGTGTCCAGACTTCAGTTAATATTATAATAGACTACATGAGACCTAAAGTCAGTGTCCAGACTTCAGTTACTATTATAATAGACCTACAGTCAGTGTCCAGACTTCAGTTAATATTATAATAGACTACATGAGACCTACAGTCAGTGTCCAGACTTCAGTTACTATTATAATAGACCTACAGTCAGTGTCCAGACTTCAGTTAATATTATAATAGACTACATGAGGTCTACAGTCAGTGTCCAGACTTCAGTTACTATTATAATAGACTACAGTCAGTGTCCAGACTCCAGTTACTATTATAATAGACTACAGTCAGTGTCCAGACTTCAGTTAATATTATAATAGACTACATGAGACCTACAGTCAGTGTCCAGACTTCAGTTACTATTATAATAGACCTACAGTCAGTGTCCAGACTTCAGTTACTATTATAATAGACTACAGTCAGTGTCCAGACTTCAGTTACTATTATAATAGACTACATGAGACCTACAGTCAGTGTCCAGACTTCAGTTAATATTATAATAGACTACATGAGACCTACAGTCAGTGTCCAGACTTCAGTTACTATTATAACAGACTACAGTCAGTGTCCAGACTTCAGTTACTATTATAATAGACTACAGTCAGTGTCCAGACTTCAGTTAATATTATAATAGACTACAGTCAGTGTCCAGACTTCAGTTAATATTATAATAGACCTACAGTCAGTGTCCTGACTTCAGTTACTATTATAATAGACCTACAGTCAGTGTCCAGACTTCAGTTAATATTATAATAGACTACAGTCAGTGTCCAGACTTCAGTTAATATTATAATAGACTACATGAGACCTACAGTCAGTGTCCAGACTTCAGTTACTATTTTAATAGACTACATGAGACCTACAGTCAGTGTCCAGACTTCAGTTAATATTATAATAGACTACATGAGACCTACAGTCAGTGTCCAGACTTCAGTTACTATTATAATAGACTACATGAGACCTACAGTCAGTGTCCAGACTTCAGTTAATATTATAATAGACTACAGTCAGTGTCCAGACTTCAGTTAATATTGTAATAGACTACAGTCAGTGTCCAGACTTCAGTTAATATTATAATAGACTACAGTCAGTGTCCAGACTTCAGTTACTATTATAATAGACTACAGTCAGTGTCCAGACTTCAGTTACTATTATAATAGACTACAGTCAGTGTCCAGACTTCAGTTACTATTATAATAGACTACAGTCAGTGTCCAGACTTCAGTTACTATTATAATAGACTACATGAGGTCTACAGTCAGTGTCCAGACTTCAGTTAATATTATAATAGACTACATGAGACCTACAGTCAGTGTCCAGACTTCAGTTACTATTATAATAGACTACAGTCAGTGTCCAGACTTCAGTTACTATTATAATAGACTACAGTCAGTGTCCAGACTTCAGTTACTATTATAATAGACTACATGAGGTCTATAGTCAGTGTCCAGACTTCAGTTAATATTATAATAGACTACAGTCAGTGTCCAGACTTCAGTTAATATTATAATAGACTACATGAGACCTACAGTCAGTGTCCAGACTTCAGTTACTATTTTAATAGACTACATGAGACCTACAGTCAGTGTCCAGACTTCAGTTACTATTATAATAGACTACAGTCAGTGTCCAGACTTCAGTTACTATTATAATAGACTACAGTCAGTGTCCAGACTTCAGTTAATATTATAATAGTCTACAGTCAGTGTCCAGACTTCAGTTAATATTATAATAGACTACATGAGACCTACAGTCAGTGTCCAGACTTCAGTTCATATTATAATAGACTACAGTCAGTGTCCAGACTTCAGTTAATATTATAATAGACTACAGTCAGTGTCCAGACTTCAGTTACTATTAAAATAGACCTACAGTCAGTGTCCAGACTTCAGTTAATATTATAATATACTACATGAGACCTACAGTCAGTGTCCAGACTTCAGTTACTATTATAATAGACCACATGAGGTCTACAGTCAGTGTCCAGACTTCAGTTAATATTATAATAGACTACATGAGGTTTTCTGTCAGTGTCCAGACTTCAGTTACTATTATAATAGACTACATGAGGACTACAGTCAGTGTCCAGACTTCAGTTAATATTATAATAGACTACAGTCAGTGTCCAGACTTCAGTTACTATTATAATAGACTACAGTCAGTGTCCAGACTTCAGTTACTATTATAATAGACTACATGAGGACTACAGTCAGTGTCCAGACTTCAGTTACTATTATAATAGACTACATGAGACCTACAGTCAGTGTCCAGACTTCAGTTACTATTATAATAGACTACAGTCAGTGTCCAGACTTCAGTTACTATTATAATATACTACAGTCAGTGTCCAGACTTCAGTTACTATTATAATAGACTACAGTCAGTGTCCAGACTTCAGTTACTATTATAATAGACCTACAGTCAGTGTCCAGACTTCAGTTACTATTATAATAGACTACAGTCAGTGTCCAGACTTCAGTTAATATTACAATAGACTACAGTCAGTGTCCAGACTTCAGTTACTATTATAATAGACTACAGTCAGTGTCCAGACTTCAGTTACTATTATAATATACTACAGTCAGTGTCCAGACTTCAGTTACTATTATAATAGACTACAGTCAGTGTCCAGACTTCAGTTACTATTATAATAGACCTACAGTCAGTGTCCAGACTTCAGTTACTATTATAATAGACTACAGTCAGTGTCCAGACTTCAGTTAATATTATAATAGACTACATGAGACCTAAAGTCAGTGTCCAGACTTCAGTTACTATTATAATAGACCTACAGTCAGTGTCCAGACTTCAGTTAATATTATAATAGACTACATGAGACCTACAGTCAGTGTCCAGACTTCAGTTACTATTATAATAGACCTACAGTCAGTGTCCAGACTTCAGTTACTATTATAATAGACCTACAGTCAGTGTCCAGACTTCAGTTAATATTATAATAGACTACATGAGACCTACAGTCAGTGTCCAGACTTCAGTTAATATTACAATAGACTACAGTCAGTGTCCAGACTTCAGTTACTATTATAATAGACTACAGTCAGTGTCCAGACTTCAGTTACTATTATAATATACTACAGTCAGTGTCCAGACTTCAGTTACTATTATAATAGACTACAGTCAGTGTCCAGACTTCAGTTACTATTATAATAGACCTACAGTCAGTGTCCAGACTTCAGTTACTATTATAATAGACTACAGTCAGTGTCCAGACTTCAGTTAATATTATAATAGACTACATGAGACCTAAAGTCAGTGTCCAGACTTCAGTTACTATTATAATAGACCTACAGTCAGTGTCCAGACTTCAGTTAATATTATAATAGACTACATGAGACCTACAGTCAGTGTCCAGACTTCAGTTACTATTATAATAGACCTACAGTCAGTGTCCAGACTTCAGTTACTATTATAATAGACTACAGTCAGTGTCCAGACTTCAGTTAATATTATAATAGACTACATGAGGTCTACCGTCAGTGTCCTGACTTCAGTTACTATTATAATAGACCTACAGTCAGTGTCCAGACTTCAGTTAATATTATAATAGACTACAGTCAGTGTCCAGACTTCAGTTAATATTATAATAGACTACATGAGACCTACAGTCAGTGTCCAGACTTCAGTTACTATTTTAATAGACTACATGAGACCTACAGTCAGTGTCCAGACTTCAGTTAATATTATAATAGACTACATGAGACCTACAGTCAGTGTCCAGACTTCAGTTACTATTATAATAGACTACATGAGACCTACAGTCAGTGTCCAGACTTCAGTTAATATTATAATAGACTACAGTCAGTGTCCAGACTTCAGTTAATATTGTAATAGACTACAGTCAGTGTCCAGACTTCAGTTAATATTATAATAGACTACAGTCAGTGTCCAGACTTCAGTTACTATTATAATAGACTACAGTCAGTGTCCAGACTTCAGTTACTATTATAATAGACTACAGTCAGTGTCCAGACTTCAGTTACTATTATAATAGACTACAGTCAGTGTCCAGACTTCAGTTACTATTATAATAGACTACATGAGGTCTACAGTCAGTGTCCAGACTTCAGTTAATATTATAATAGACTACATGAGACCTACAGTCAGTGTCCAGACTTCAGTTACTATTATAATAGACTACAGTCAGTGTCCAGACTTCAGTTACTATTATAATAGACTACAGTCAGTGTCCAGACTTCAGTTACTATTATAATAGACTACATGAGGTCTATAGTCAGTGTCCAGACTTCAGTTAATATTATAATAGACTACAGTCAGTGTCCAGACTTCAGTTAATATTATAATAGACTACATGAGACCTACAGTCAGTGTCCAGACTTCAGTTACTATTTTAATAGACTACATGAGACCTACAGTCAGTGTCCAGACTTCAGTTACTATTATAATAGACTACAGTCAGTGTCCAGACTTCAGTTACTATTATAATAGACTACAGTCAGTGTCCAGACTTCAGTTAATATTATAATAGTCTACAGTCAGTGTCCAGACTTCAGTTAATATTATAATAGACTACATGAGACCTACAGTCAGTGTCCAGACTTCAGTTCATATTATAATAGACTACAGTCAGTGTCCAGACTTCAGTTAATATTATAATAGACTACAGTCAGTGTCCAGACTTCAGTTACTATTAAAATAGACCTACAGTCAGTGTCCAGACTTCAGTTAATATTATAATATACTACATGAGACCTACAGTCAGTGTCCAGACTTCAGTTACTATTATAATAGACCACATGAGGTCTACAGTCAGTGTCCAGACTTCAGTTAATATTATAATAGACTACATGAGGTTTTCTGTCAGTGTCCAGACTTCAGTTACTATTATAATAGACTACATGAGGACTACAGTCAGTGTCCAGACTTCAGTTAATATTATAATAGACTACAGTCAGTGTCCAGACTTCAGTTACTATTATAATAGACTACAGTCAGTGTCCAGACTTCAGTTACTATTATAATAGACTACATGAGGACTACAGTCAGTGTCCAGACTTCAGTTACTATTATAATAGACTACATGAGACCTACAGTCAGTGTCCAGACTTCAGTTACTATTATAATAGACTACAGTCAGTGTCCAGACTTCAGTTACTATTATAATATACTACAGTCAGTGTCCAGACTTCAGTTACTATTATAATAGACTACAGTCAGTGTCCAGACTTCAGTTACTATTATAATAGACCTACAGTCAGTGTCCAGACTTCAGTTACTATTATAATAGACTACAGTCAGTGTCCAGACTTCAGTTAATATTACAATAGACTACAGTCAGTGTCCAGACTTCAGTTACTATTATAATAGACTACAGTCAGTGTCCAGACTTCAGTTACTATTATAATATACTACAGTCAGTGTCCAGACTTCAGTTACTATTATAATAGACTACAGTCAGTGTCCAGACTTCAGTTACTATTATAATAGACCTACAGTCAGTGTCCAGACTTCAGTTACTATTATAATAGACTACAGTCAGTGTCCAGACTTCAGTTAATATTATAATAGACTACATGAGACCTAAAGTCAGTGTCCAGACTTCAGTTACTATTATAATAGACCTACAGTCAGTGTCCAGACTTCAGTTAATATTATAATAGACTACATGAGACCTACAGTCAGTGTCCAGACTTCAGTTACTATTATAATAGACCTACAGTCAGTGTCCAGACTTCAGTTACTATTATAATAGACTACAGTCAGTGTCCAGACTTCAGTTAATATTATAATAGACTACATGAGGTCTACAGTCAGTGTCCAGACTTCAGTTACTATTATAATAGACTACAGTCAGTGTCCAGACTTCAGTTCATATTATAATAGACTACAGTCAGTGTCCAGACTTCAGTTAATATTATAATAGACTACAGTCAGTGTCCAGACTTCAGTTACTATTATAATAGACCTACAGTCAGTGTCCAGACTTCAGTTAATATTATAATATACTACATGAGACCTACAGTCAGTGTCCAGACTTCAGTTACTATTATAATAGACCACATGAGGTCTACAGTCAGTGTCCAGACTTCAGTTAATATTATAATAGACTACATGAGGTTTTCTGTCAGTGTCCAGACTTCAGTTACTATTATAATAGACTACATGAGGACTACAGTCAGTGTCCAGACTTCAGTTAGTATTATAATAGACTACAGTCAGTGTCCAGACTTCAGTTACTATTATAATAGACTACAGTCATTGTCCAGACTTCAGTTACTATTATAATAGACTACATGAGGACTACAGTCAGTGTCCAGACTTCAGTTACTATTATAATAGACCTACAGTCAGTGTCCAGACTTCAGTTACTATAATAATAGACTACAGTCAGTGTCCAGACTTCAGTTAATATTATAATAGACTACATGAGGTCTACAGTCAGTGTCCAGACTTCAGTTAATATTATAATAGACTACATGAGACCTAAAGTCAGTGTCCAGACTTCAGTTACTATTATAATAGACCTACAGTCAGTGTCCAGACTTCAGTTAATATTATAATAGACTACATGAGACCTACAGTCAGTGTCCAGACTTCAGTTACTATTATAATAGACCTACAGTCAGTGTCCAGACTTCAGTTACTATTATAATAGACTACAGTCAGTGTCCAGACTTCAGTTAATATTATAATAGACTACATGAGGTCTACAGTCAGTGTCCAGACTTCAGTTACTATTATAATAGACTACAGTCAGTGTCCAGACTTCAGTTACTATTATAATAGACTACAGTCAGTGTCCAGACTTCAGTTAATATTATAATAGACTACATGAGACCTACAGTCAGTGTCCAGACTTCAGTTACTATTATAATAGACTACAGTCAGTGTCCAGACTTCAGTTACTATTATAATAGACTACAGTCAGTGTCCAGACTTCAGTTAATATTATAATAGACTACATGAGGTCTACAGTCAGTGTCCAGACTTCAGTTACTATTATAATAGACTACAGTCAGTGTCCAGACTTCAGTTACTATTATAATAGACTACAGTCAGTGTCCAGAATTCAGTTAATATTATAATAGACTACATGAGACCTACAGTCAGTGTCCAGACTTAATTTACTATTATAATAGACCTACAGTCAGTGTCCAGACTTCAGTTACTATTATAATAGACTACAGTCAGTGTCCAGACTTCAGTTACTATTATAATAGACTACATGAGACCTACAGTCAGTGTCCAGACTTCAGTTAATATTATAATAGACTACATGAGACCTACAGTCAGTGTCCAGACTTCAGTTACTATTATAACAGACTACAGTCAGTGTCCAGACTTCAGTTACTATTATAATAGACTACAGTCAGTGTCCAGACTTCAGTTAATATTATAATAGACTACAGTCAGTGTCCAGACTTCAGTTAATATTATAATAGACCTACAGTCAGTGTCCTGACTTCAGTTACTATTATAATAGACCTACAGTCAGTGTCCAGACTTCAGTTAATATTATAATAGACTACAGTCAGTGTCCAGACTTCAGTTAATATTATAATAGACTACATGAGACCTACAGTCAGTGTCCAGACTTCAGTTACTATTTTAATAGACTACATGAGACCTACAGTCAGTGTCCAGACTTCAGTTAATATTATAATAGACTACATGAGACCTACAGTCAGTGTCCAGACTTCAGTTGCTATTATAATAGACTACATGAGACCTACAGTCAGTGTCCAGACTTCAGTTAATATTATAATAGACTACAGTCAGTGTCCAGACTTCAGTTAATATTGTAATAGACTACAGTCAGTGTCCAGACTTCAGTTAATATTATAATAGACTACAGTCAGTGTCCAGACTTCAGTTACTATTATAATAGACTACAGTCAGTGTCCAGACTTCAGTTACTATTATAATAGACTACAGTCAGTGTCCAGACTTCAGTTACTATTATAATAGACTACAGTCAGTGTCCAGACTTCAGTTACTATTATAATAGACTACAGTCAGTGTCCAGACTTCAGTTACTATTATAATAGACTACATGAGACCTACAGTCAGTGTCCAGACTTCAGTTAATATTATAATAGACTACATGAGACCTACAGTCAGTGTCCAGACTTCAGTTACTATTATAACAGACTACAGTCAGTGTCCAGACTTCAGTTACTATTATAATAGACTACAGTCAGTGTCCAGACTTCAGTTAATATTATAATAGACTACAGTCAGTGTCCAGACTTCAGTTAATATTATAATAGACCTACAGTCAGTGTCCTGACTTCAGTTACTATTATAATAGACCTACAGTCAGTGTCCAGACTTCAGTTAATATTATAATAGACTACAGTCAGTGTCCAGACTTCAGTTAATATTATAATAGACTACATGAGACCTACAGTCAGTGTCCAGACTTCAGTTACTATTTTAATAGACTACATGAGACCTACAGTCAGTGTCCAGACTTCAGTTAATATTATAATAGACTACATGAGACCTACAGTCAGTGTCCAGACTTCAGTTACTATTATAATAGACTACATGAGACCTACAGTCAGTGTCCAGACTTCAGTTAATATTATAATAGACTACAGTCAGTGTCCAGACTTCAGTTAATTTTGTAATAGACTACAGTCAGTGTCCAGACTTCAGTTAATATTATAATAGACTACAGTCAGTGTCCAGACTTCAGTTACTATTATAATAGACTACAGTCAGTGTCCAGACTTCAGTTACTATTATAATAGACTACAGTCAGTGTCCAGACTTCAGTTACTATTATAATAGACTACATGAGGTCTACAGTCAGTGTCCAGACTTCAGTTAATATTATAATAGACTACATGAGACCTACAGTCAGTGTCCAGACTTCAGTTACTATTATAATAGACTACAGTCAGTGTCCAGACTTCAGTTACTATTATAATAGACTACAGTCAGTGTCCAGACTTCAGTTACTATTATAATAGACTACATGAGGTCTATAGTCAGTGTCCAGACTTCAGTTAATATTATAATAGACTACAGTCAGTGTCCAGACTTCAGTTAATATTATAATAGACTACATGAGACCTACAGTCAGTGTCCAGACTTCAGTTACTATTTTAATAGACTACATGAGACCTACAGTCAGTGTCCAGACTTCAGTTACTATTATAATAGACTACAGTCAGTGTCCAGACTTCAGTTACTATTATAATAGACTACAGTCAGTGTCCAGACTTCAGTTAATATTATAATAGTCTACAGTCAGTGTCCAGACTTCAGTTAATATTATAATATACTACATGAGACCTACAGTCAGTGTCCAGACTTCAGTTACTATTATAATAGACTACATGAGATCTACAGTCAGTGTCCAGACTTCAGTTAATATTATAATAGACTACAGTCAGTGTCCAGACTTCAGTTAATATTGTAATAGACTACAGTCAGTGTCCAGACTTCAGTTAATATTATAATAGACTACAGTCAGTGTCCAGACTTCAGTTACTATTATAATAGACTACAGTCAGTGTCCAGACTTCAGTTACTATTATAATAGACTACAGTCAGTGTCCAGACTTCAGTTACTATTATAATAGACTACAGTCAGTGTCCAGACTTCAGTTACTATTATAATAGACTACAGTCAGTGTCCAGACTTCAGTTACTATTATAATAGACTACATGAGACCTACAGTCAGTGTCCAGACTTCAGTTAATATTATAATAGACTACATGAGACCTACAGTCAGTGTCCAGACTTCAGTTACTATTATAACAGACTACAGTCAGTGTCCAGACTTCAGTTACTATTATAATAGACTACAGTCAGTGTCCAGACTTCAGTTAATATTATAATAGACTACAGTCAGTGTCCAGACTTCAGTTAATATTATAATAGACCTACAGTCAGTGTCCTGACTTCAGTTACTATTATAATAGACCTACAGTCAGTGTCCAGACTTCAGTTAATATTATAATAGACTACAGTCAGTGTCCAGACTTCAGTTAATATTATAATAGACTACATGAGACCTACAGTCAGTGTCCAGACTTCAGTTACTATTTTAATAGACTACATGAGACCTACAGTCAGTGTCCAGACTTCAGTTAATATTATAATAGACTACATGAGACCTACAGTCAGTGTCCAGACTTCAGTTACTATTATAATAGACTACATGAGACCTACAGTCAGTGTCCAGACTTCAGTTAATATTATAATAGACTACAGTCAGTGTCCAGACTTCAGTTAATTTTGTAATAGACTACAGTCAGTGTCCAGACTTCAGTTAATATTATAATAGACTACAGTCAGTGTCCAGACTTCAGTTACTATTATAATAGACTACAGTCAGTGTCCAGACTTCAGTTACTATTATAATAGACTACAGTCAGTGTCCAGACTTCAGTTACTATTATAATAGACTACATGAGGTCTACAGTCAGTGTCCAGACTTCAGTTAATATTATAATAGACTACATGAGACCTACAGTCAGTGTCCAGACTTCAGTTACTATTATAATAGACTACAGTCAGTGTCCAGACTTCAGTTACTATTATAATAGACTACAGTCAGTGTCCAGACTTCAGTTACTATTATAATAGACTACATGAGGTCTATAGTCAGTGTCCAGACTTCAGTTAATATTATAATAGACTACAGTCAGTGTCCAGACTTCAGTTAATATTATAATAGACTACATGAGACCTACAGTCAGTGTCCAGACTTCAGTTACTATTTTAATAGACTACATGAGACCTACAGTCAGTGTCCAGACTTCAGTTACTATTATAATAGACTACAGTCAGTGTCCAGACTTCAGTTACTATTATAATAGACTACAGTCAGTGTCCAGACTTCAGTTAATATTATAATAGTCTACAGTCAGTGTCCAGACTTCAGTTAATATTATAATATACTACATGAGACCTACAGTCAGTGTCCAGACTTCAGTTACTATTATAATAGACCACATGAGGTCTACAGTCAGTGTCCAGACTTCAGTTAATATTATAATAGACTACATGAGGTTTTCTGTCAGTGTCCAGACTTCAGTTACTATTATAATAGACTACATGAGGACTACAGTCAGTGTCCAGACTTCAGTTAATATTATAATAGACTACAGTCAGTGTCCAGACTTCAGTTACTATTATAATAGACTACACTCAGTGTCCAGACTTCAGTTAATATTATAATAGACTACAGTCAGTGTCCAGACTTCAGTTAATATTATAATAGACCTACAGTCAGTGTCCTGACTTCAGTTACTATTATAATAGACCTACAGTCAGTGTCCAGACTTCAGTTAATATTATAATAGACTACAGTCAGTGTCCAGACTTCAGTTAATATTATAATAGACTACATGAGACCTACAGTCAGTGTCCAGACTTCAGTTACTATTTTAATAGACTACATGAGACCTACAGTCAGTGTCCAGACTTCAGTTAATATTATAATAGACTACATGAGACCTACAGTCAGTGTCCAGACTTCAGTTACTATTATAATAGACTACATGAGACCTACAGTCAGTGTCCAGACTTCAGTTAATATTATAATAGACTACAGTCAGTGTCCAGACTTCAGTTAATATTGTAATAGACTACAGTCAGTGTCCAGACTTCAGTTAATATTATAATAGACTACAGTCAGTGTCCAGACTTCAGTTACTATTATAATAGACTACAGTCAGTGTCCAGACTTCAGTTACTATTATAATAGACTACAGTCAGTGTCCAGACTTCAGTTACTATTATAATAGACTACAGTCAGTGTCCAGACTTCAGTTACTATTATAATAGACTACAGTCAGTGTCCAGACTTCAGTTACTATTATAATAGACTACATGAGACCTACAGTCAGTGTCCAGACTTCAGTTAATATTATAATAGACTACATGAGACCTACAGTCAGTGTCCAGACTTCAGTTACTATTATAACAGACTACAGTCAGTGTCCAGACTTCAGTTACTATTATAATAGACTACAGTCAGTGTCCAGACTTCAGTTAATATTATAATAGACTACAGTCAGTGTCCAGACTTCAGTTAATATTATAATAGACCTACAGTCAGTGTCCTGACTTCAGTTACTATTATAATAGACCTACAGTCAGTGTCCAGACTTCAGTTAATATTATAATAGACTACAGTCAGTGTCCAGACTTCAGTTAATATTATAATAGACTACATGAGACCTACAGTCAGTGTCCAGACTTCAGTTACTATTTTAATAGACTACATGAGACCTACAGTCAGTGTCCAGACTTCAGTTAATATTATAATAGATTACATGAGACCTACAGTCAGTGTCCAGACTTCAGTTACTATTATAATAGACTACATGAGACCTACAGTCAGTGTCCAGACTTCAGTTAATATTATAATAGACTACAGTCAGTGTCCAGACTTCAGTTAATATTGTAATAGACTACAGTCAGTGTCCAGACTTCAGTTAATATTATAATAGACTACAGTCAGTGTCCAGACTTCAGTTACTATTATAATAGACTACAGTCAGTGTCCAGACTTCAGTTACTATTATAATAGACTACAGTCAGTGTCCAGACTTCAGTTACTATTATAATAGACTACATGAGGTCTACAGTCAGTGTCCAGACTTCAGTTAATATTATAATAGACTACATGAGACCTACAGTCAGTGTCCAGACTTCAGTTACTATTATAATAGACTACAGTCAGTGTCCAGACTTCAGTTACTATTATAATAGACTACAGTCAGTGTCCAGACTTCAGTTACTATTATAATAGACTACATGAGGTCTATAGTCAGTGTCCAGACTTCAGTTAATATTATAATAGACTACACTCAGTGTCCAGACTTCAGTTAATATTATAATAGACTACATGAGACCTACAGTCAGTGTCCAGACTTCAGTTACTATTTTAATAGACTACATGAGACCTACAGTCAGTGTCCAGACTTCAGTTACTATTATAATAGACTACAGTCAGTGTCCAGACTTCAGTTACTATTATAATAGACTACAGTCAGTGTCCAGACTTCAGTTAATATTATAATAGTCTACAGTCAGTGTCCAGACTTCAGTTAATATTATAATATACTACATGAGACCTACAGTCAGTGTCCAGACTTCAGTTACTATTATAATAGACCACATGAGGTCTACAGTCAGTGTCCAGACTTCAGTTAATATTATAATAGACTACATGAGGTTTTCTGTCAGTGTCCAGACTTCAGTTACTATTATAATAGACTACATGAGGACTACAGTCAGTGTCCAGACTTCAGTTAATATTATAATAGACTACAGTCAGTGTCCAGACTTCAGTTACTATTATAATAGACTACAGTCAGTGTCCAGACTTCAGTTACTATTATAATAGACTACATGAGGACTACAGTCAGTGTCCAGACTTCAGTTACTATTATAATAGACTACATGAGACCTACAGTCAGTGTCCAGACTTCAGTTACTATTATAATAGACTACAGTCAGTGTCCAGACTTCAGTTACTATTATAATATACTACAGTCAGTGTCCAGACTTCAGTTACTATTATAATAGACTACAGTCAGTGTCCAGACTTCAGTTACTATTATAATAGACCTACAGTCAGTGTCCAGACTTCAGTTACTATTATAATAGACTACAGTCAGTGTCCAGACTTCAGTTAATATTATAATAGACTACAGTCAGTGTCCAGACTTCAGTTACTATTATAATAGACTACAGTCAGTGTCCAGACTTCAGTTCATATTATAATAGACTACATGAGACCTACAATCAGTGTCCAGACTTCAGTTCATATTATAATAGACTACATGAGACCTACAGTCAGTGTCCAGACTTCAGTTACTATTATAATAGACTACATGAGACCTACAGTCAGTGTCCAGACTTCAGTTAATATTATAATAGACTACATGAGACCTACAGTCAGTGTCCAGACTTCAGTTACTATTATAACAGACTACAGTCAGTGTCCAGACTTCAGTTACTATTATAATAGACTACAGTCAGTGTCCAGACTTCAGTTAATATTATAATAGACTACAGTCAGTGTCCAGACTTCAGTTAATATTATAATAGACCTACAGTCAGTGTCCTGACTTCAGTTACTATTATAATAGACCTACAGTCAGTGTCCAGACTTCAGTTAATATTATAATAGACTACAGTCAGTGTCCAGACTTCAGTTAATATTATAATAGACTACATGAGACCTACAGTCAGTGTCCAGACTTCAGTTACTATTTTAATAGACTACATGAGACCTACAGTCAGTGTCCAGACTTCAGTTAATATTATAATAGATTACATGAGACCTACAGTCAGTGTCCAGACTTCAGTTACTATTATAATAGACTACATGAGACCTACAGTCAGTGTCCAGACTTCAGTTAATATTATAATAGACTACAGTCAGTGTCCAGACTTCAGTTAATATTGTAATAGACTACAGTCAGTGTCCAGACTTCAGTTAATATTATAATAGACTACAGTCAGTGTCCAGACTTCAGTTACTATTATAATAGACTACAGTCAGTGTCCAGACTTCAGTTACTATTATAATAGACTACAGTCAGTGTCCAGACTTCAGTTACTATTATAATAGACTACATGAGGTCTACAGTCAGTGTCCAGACTTCAGTTAATATTATAATAGACTACATGAGACCTACAGTCAGTGTCCAGACTTCAGTTACTATTATAATAGACTACAGTCAGTGTCCAGACTTCAGTTACTATTATAATAGACTACAGTCAGTGTCCAGACTTCAGTTACTATTATAATAGACTACATGAGGTCTATAGTCAGTGTCCAGACTTCAGTTAATATTATAATAGACTACAGTCAGTGTCCAGACTTCAGTTAATATTATAATAGACTACATGAGACCTACAGTCAGTGTCCAGACTTCAGTTACTATTTTAATAGACTACATGAGACCTACAGTCAGTGTCCAGACTTCAGTTACTATTATAATAGACTACAGTCAGTGTCCAGACTTCAGTTACTATTATAATAGACTACAGTCAGTGTCCAGACTTCAGTTAATATTATAATAGTCTACAGTCAGTGTCCAGACTTCAGTTAATATTATAATATACTACATGAGACCTACAGTCAGTGTCCAGACTTCAGTTACTATTATAATAGACCACATGAGGTCTACAGTCAGTGTCCAGACTTCAGTTAATATTATAATAGACTACATGAGGTTTTCTGTCAGTGTCCAGACTTCAGTTACTATTATAATAGACTACATGAGGACTACAGTCAGTGTCCAGACTTCAGTTAATATTATAATAGACTACAGTCAGTGTCCAGACTTCAGTTACTATTATAATAGACTACAGTCAGTGTCCAGACTTCAGTTACTATTATAATAGACTACATGAGGACTACAGTCAGTGTCCAGACTTCAGTTACTATTATAATAGACTACATGAGACCTACAGTCAGTGTCCAGACTTCAGTTACTATTATAATAGACTACAGTCAGTGTCCAGACTTCAGTTACTATTATAATATACTACAGTCAGTGTCCAGACTTCAGTTACTATTATAATAGACTACAGTCAGTGTCCAGACTTCAGTTACTATTATAATAGACCTACAGTCAGTGTCCAGACTTCAGTTACTATTATAATAGACTACAGTCAGTGTCCAGACTTCAGTTAATATTATAATAGACTACAGTCAGTGTCCAGACTTCAGTTACTATTATAATAGACTACAGTCAGTGTCCAGACTTCAGTTCATATTATAATAGACTACATGAGACCTACAATCAGTGTCCAGACTTCAGTTCATATTATAATAGACTACATGAGACCTACAGTCAGTGTCCAGACTTCAGTTACTATTATAATAGACTACATGAGACCTACAGTCAGTGTCCAGACTTCAGTTACTATTATAATAGACTACATGAGACCTACAGTCAGTGTCCAGACTTCAGTTACTATTATAATAGACTACATGAGACCTACAGTCAGTGTCCAGACTTCAGTTAATATTACATTATTCTACATATATACAGACAAGTAAAATCAAACACAAGTTTATTTGTCACGTGCGCCGAATACAGGTGTAGATCTAACAGTAAAATGCTTACAGGCTCTAACCAATAGTGTGAGGTATGTGTGTGTGTGTGTGTGTGTGTGTGTGTGTGTGTGTGTGTGTGTGTGTGTGTGTGTGTGTGTGTGTGTGTGTGTGTGTGTATGGGGGGGGGGGGGGGTAAGTAATGAAACATGAGACATTTGAAAATAAGAGTAGCAAGGCTACATACAGACACCGGTTAGTCAGGCTTATTGAGGTAGTATGCACATGTGGGTATGGTTAAAGTGACTATGCATTTATGATGAACAGAGAGTAGCAGTAGTGTAAAAGAGGGCTCGGTGGGTGGTGGGACACAATGCAGATAGCCCAGTTAGCCAATGTGCGGGAGAACTGGTTGGTCGGGCCAATTGAGGTAGTATGTACATGAATGTATAGTTGAAGTGACTATGCAGATAAGATTAATGTAAGATTAACAGAGAGTAGCAGCGTGTCGTGGCCGAATCAGAATCCTTTAGGTAACATTTATAAATAAGATGTTTTATTCATTTTCATAAGCATGTTTATGTGGGAAAAGTTACTTGGGCCAAGAGAGGGGAGAGGTCAGGTTAGTCTTATCTGTGAATGTGTCTGTAAACTATTCCTAAACCATGTGAAGGGATGGTGTGATTAATGGGGAACCAGTTAGGTGGCTCCACAATGTCTGTGTGCCAGTCACGTCTCTCTGTGATCTTGTCTAGGAAGGGGTGTATTTGATGTATGCCATTGGATGAGGTAATGTTTTTGGTTCTAAGTGGTACCAAGAACGAGATACGAACTTAGTTTAGGAGACCAAACTGAACGATAATTTATAGCCAATGCTGTCTGGCTATGTGTGTCTTTGCTATAAAGGATTTCAGTTGCCAATATGTAAGCACACTTCATTTATAGACACTGAATTGATCTGAGAGTCAAACAGGTGAAGCTCTCTCATGATTTGGTAATACAGGACATTTCCACGACAAGCGTAAAAGAGGGGTTGGGGGACACAATGCAAATAGTCTTATGGCTTTGGGGTAAAAACTGTTGAGAGGCCTTTTTTTTGTCCTAGACTTGGCACTCCGGTACCTCTTGCCATGCGGTAGTAGAGAGAACAGTCTGTGGCTGGGGTCTTTGACAATTTTCAGGGTCTTCCTCTGACACCACCTGGTGTAGAGGTCCTGGATGTTAGGCAGCTTTGCCCCAGTGATGTACTGGGCCGTATGCACTACCCTCTGAAGCACCTTGCGGTCGGAGGCCGAGCAATTGCCGTACCAGGCAGTGATGCAACCGATGTTCTCGATGGTGCAGCTGTAGAACCTTTTGAGGATCTCAGGACCCATGCCAAATCCTTTTAGTTTCCTGAGGGGGAATAGATTTGTCGTGCCCTCTTCACGACTGTCTTGGTGTGTTTGGACCAATCTAGTTTGTTGTTGATGTGGACACCAAGGAATTTGAAGCTCTCAACCTGCTCCACTACAGTCCAGTTGAAGAGAATTGTGATGTGCTCGGTGCTCCTTTTCCTGTAGTCCACAATCATCTCCTTAGTCTTGGTTACGTTGAGGGATAGGTTGTTATTCTGGCACCACCTGGCCAGGTCTCTGACCTCCTCCCTATAGGCTGTCTCGTCATTGTCGGTGATCAACAGGCCTACCACTGTTGTGTCATCAGCAAACTTAATGATGGTGTTGGAGTCGTGCCTGGCCATGCAGTCGAGGGTGAACAGGGAGTACAGAGGGGGACTGAGCACGCACCCCTGGGGAGCTCCAGTTTTGAGGATCAGCGTGGCAGATGTGTTGCTACCTACCCTCACCACCTGGGGGTGGCCTGTCAGGAAGTCCAGGATCCAGCTGCAGAGGGAGGTGTTTAGTCCCAGGTTCCTTAGCTTAGTGATGAGCTTAGAGGGTACTATGGTGTTGAACGCTGAGCTGTAGTCAATGAATAGGATTCTCACATAGGTGTTCCTTTTGTCCAGGTGGGAAAGGGTAGTGTGGAGTGCAAACATAACGTTTTGCATTGTTGCCAAAAGTTCAATTTTGGTTTCATCTGTGTGTGTCTGGTGGACGTTCGTTCTGGGCAGCGCCTCGGATTGTCTGGAGGCTCCTGAACATCCTCAGTGTGTGTCTGGTGGACGTTCGTTCTGGGTAGCGCCTCGGATTGTCTGGAGGCTCCTGAACATCCTCAGTGTGTGTCTGGTGGACGTTCGTTCTGGGCAGCGCCTCGGATTGTCTGGAGGCTCCTGAACATCCTCAGTGTGTGCTTGTTCCATCATAGCGTCTGCTATAGCAGCACCTTCATCAACACGTTCACTTCTTTCAGCCTGGGGTCTCTCTACTGACCCACCGTCCTCTACAGTTCCCTGTGTGTCACTCTCAGGAGCTCTCTGTGCCTGTTCTCTCTCGATTGTTGTGCTGTTTGGTTTTGGTTAATGTGTTTTGGTTAATGCATTTGGTTAATGTGACGCCGCCACATTATGTCTGGGCTCACTTGAACCTGGTAAGTTCTGGGTCCCGTTTGTGTGTGTACGGCCCCTCTTGTCCATTTCCCTCCTCTTCTGTAGTCTGGCACCATCACTTCCTGTCCTGTTTGGAGATGGCGCTCCCGGCCACCGGAGTGCATCTTGGCTTGTTTGTTCAGCACTTCATTACGCCTGTTTGGCTTCATGATGTCCAGCTGTGTGCGGAGAGGCCTCCCAAACGTCAGTGCGGCTGGGCTTTCATTTGTCGTGGCATGTGGGGTGTTTTGGTAGGAGGCCAGGAACTTGGCCAGTTTTGTTTGCAAAGTCCCTTCGTCTCGTTTTGCTGCACGGAGTCCTTGCTTTAGGGTTTGCACAAAGCGTTCTGCCAGCCCATTGGTGGCAGGGTGGTACGGAGCTGAGGTTGAGTGTTTGATTCCATTTACTGACATGAATCTTGTAAACTCGTCACTTACAAAAGCTTGAGCGTTGTCACTTACCAGCTGCAGTGGCAAACCAAAGCGTGTAAATGTTGTTCTGTGACACTCTATCGTCTGAGCTGAGGTGGAGGAGTCAGTGCAAAACCCCTCTGGCCATTTGGAATGGACATCAACTATAACCAGAAACATGTGCTTTTCAAAGGGACCAGCGTAGTCCACATTAATTCTCTGCCATGGCTCTGCGGGCCATTCCCATGGGTGGACTGGGACAGGAGCAGGCATGTGGAGGGTTTCCAAACATCTTCGCCATATTTTCTATCTGTTGATCCAGACCTGGCCACCAGAAGTGGCTCCTTGCGAGCAGCTTCATTTTGACAATTCCAACATGACCTTCATGTAGTTGCTGCAAAACCTGACGTTGGCATTTCTGGGGTATCATGACTCTCATTCCCCACATCAAACATCCTTGGTAAGTTGTAATTTCGTTTCTCCGCTGGAAATACGGAGTCAGCTCCTTTCTTCCAGTAGCTGGCCATCCTAACATGGTGTAGGTGTACACTTTTGACAAGGTCACATCTTTCCTTGTCTCCTGTTTGATAACTGTGCTTGTGACCGGTAGGGCCTCGAGCTGAGCGGTATGGAACATGTCCACTGCATCCACCCTCCTTTGTCTTTCTCTTGTACACGGCAGTCTGGATAATCCATCTGCATTTGTGTGGAGGGACGACGGCTTAAACGCAATGTCACACATATGACTGGCAAGGAACAGGGCGTATCGCTGTAACCTGGCTGCTGTCATTGACTGGCAAGGAACAGGGCGTATCGCTGTAACCTGGCTGCTGTCATTGACTGGCAAGGAACAGGGCATATCGCTGTAACCTGGCCGCTGTCATTGACTGGCAAGGAACAGGGCGTATCACTGTAACCTGGCTGCTGTCATTGCCGGAATGCCTTTCTTTGGACTGAAAGTGTCATGTATTGTCATGTTGTGTCTTGTTTCTGTCCTTTCCCTTCACCCTGTCTCCCTCTGCTGGTCGTTATTAGGTTACCTTTTCTCCCCCTCTTTCCCCCAGCTGTTCCTTGTCTCCTCCTAACTACCTCGTCACCCCTTTTCCCACCTGTTCCCTTTTTCCCTCTGATTAGTCCTCTATATCTCTCTCTGTTTTTGTTTCTGTCTTTGTCGGATTCTTGTTTGTGTTATTCATGCCTGAACCAGACTATCGTCATGTTTGCTGCAACCTTGTCCTGTCCTGTCGGAATCTGCCGGTCCATCTGAGCCTACGTATGTTTTGTTATTAAAGAAGCTCTGTTTACGTTAATTCGCTTTTGGGTCCTCATTCACGCACCGTAACAGAAGAATCCGACCAAGAATGGACCCAGCGACTTCGGATCCTCTCCACTCAGCCGTCGAGATCCAGGGAGCGATGCTAGGCAGACACGAGCAGGAATTGTCTGCTGCTCGACATGCCGTTGAGACCCTGGCCACCCAAGTCTCCAACCTCACAGAACAGGTTCACCATCTCCGCCTCGATCCACCGGCCACTTCCAGGGCTTTCGAATCTCCGGAGCCCAGAATCAATAACCCGCCGTGTTACTCTGGGGAGCCCACTGAATGCCGCTCGTTCCTCACCCAGTGTGATATTGTGTTTTCTCTCCAGCCCAACACTTACTCCAGGAGCACTGCTCGTATCGCCTACGTCATATCTCTCCTTACTGGACGGGCTCGTGAGTGGGGCACGGCAATCTGGGAGGCAAGGGCTGAGTGTACTAACCAGTATCAGGACTTTAAGGAGGAGATGATATGGGTTTTTGATCGATCTGTTTTTGGGGAGGAGGCTTCCAGGGCCCTGTCTTCCCTATGTCAAGGTAATCGATCCATAACAGACTACTCTATTGAGTTTCGCACTCTTGCTGCCTCCAGTGGCTGGAACGAGCCGGCTTTGCTCGCTCGTTTTCTGGAGGGTCTCCGCGCAGAGGTAAAGGATGAGATTCTCTCCCGGGAGGTTCCTTCCAGCGTGGATTCCTTGATTGAACTCGCTATTCGCATTGAGCGACGGGTTGATCTTCGTCACCGAGCTCGTGGAAAGGAGCTCGCGTTCTCCGTTGCCCCCCTCTCCGCATCACTACCATCTTCCTCTGCCGGCTCGGGTGCTGAGCCTATGCAGCTGGGAGGTATCCGCATCTCGACTAAAGAGAGGGAACGGAGAATCACCAACCGCCTCTGTCTCTATTGCGGTTCCGCTGGTCATTTTGTCACTTCATGTCCAGTAAAAGCCAGAGCTCATCAGTAAGCGGAGGGCTACTGGTGAGCGCTACTACTCCTGTCTCTCCTTCAAGATCCTGCACTACCTTGTCGGTCCATCTACGCTGGACCGGTTCGTCAGCTTCCTGCAGTGCCTTAATAGACTCTGGGGCGGAGGGCTGTTTTATGGACGAGACCTGGGCTCGGGAACATGACATTCCTCTCAGACAGTTAAGGGAGCCCACGGCCTTGTTCGCCTTGGATGGTAGTCCTCTCCCCAGGATTCAGCGTGAGACGCTACCTTTAACCCTCACTGTCTCTGGTAATCATAGCGAAACCATTTCTTTTTTAATTTTTCGTTCACCTTTTACACCTGTTGTTTTGGGCCATCCCTGGCTAGTTTGTCATAATCCTTCTATTAATTGGTCTAGTAATTCTATCCTCTCCTGGAACGTCTCTTGTCATGTGAAATGTTTAATGTCTGCTATCCCTCCTGTTTCCTCTGTCTCTTCTTCACAGGAGGAGCCTGGTGATTTGACAGGGGTGCCGGAGGAATATCACAATCTGCGCACGGTGTTCAGTCGGTCCAGGGCCACCTCTCTTCCTCCACACCGGTCGTATGATTGTAGTATTGATCTCCTTCCGGGAACCACTCCCCCCCGGGGTAGACTATACTCTCTGTCGGCTCCCGAACGTAAGGCTCTCGAAGATTATTTGTCTGTAGCTCTTGCCGCCGGTACCATAGTCCCCTCCTCCTCTCCCGCCGGAGCGGGGTTTTTTTTTGTTAAGAAGAAGGACGGGTCCCTGCGCCCCTGCATAGATTATCGAGGGCTGAATGACATAACAGTGAAGAATCGTTATCCGCTTCCTCTTATGTCTTCAGCCTTCGAGATCCTGCAGGGAGCCAGGTTTTTCACTAAGTTGGACCTTCGTAACGCTTACCATCTCGTGCGCATCAGGGAGGGGGACGAGTGGAAGACAGCGTTTAACACTCCGTTAGGGCACTTTGAATACCGGGTTCTTCCTTTCGGCCTCGCTAACGCTCCAGCTGTCTTTCAGGCATTAGTCAATGATGTCCTGAGAGACATGCTGAACATCTTTGTTTTCGTTTACCTTGACGATATCCTGATTTTTTCACCGTCACTCCAGATTCATGTTCAGCACGTTCGACGTGTCCTCCAGCGCCTTTTAGAGAATTGTCTTTTTGTGAAGGCTGAGAAGTGCACTTTTCATGCCTCCTCCGTCACATTTCTCGGTTCTGTTATTTCCGCTGAAGGCATTAAGATGGATCCCGCTAAGGTCCAGGCTGTCATTGATTGGCCCGTCCCTAAGTCACGCGTCGAGCTGCAGCGCTTTCTCGGCTTCGCAAACTTCTATCGTCGTTTCATCCGTAATTTCGGTCAGGTGGCAGCTCCTCTCACAGCCCTTACTTCTGTCAAGACGTGCTTTAAGTGGTCCGTTTCCGCCCAGGGAGCTTTTGATCTCCTCAAGAATCGTTTTACATCCGCTCCTATCCTTGTTACACCTGACGTCTCTAGACAGTTCGTGATCGAGGTTGACGCGTCAGAGGTGGGCGTGGGAGCCATTCTTTCTCAGCGCTCCCTCTCTGACGACAAGGTCCACCCTTGCGCGTATTTTTCTCATCGCCTGTCGCCGTCGGAACGTAACTATGATGTGGGAAACCGCGAACTGCTCGCCATCCGCTTAGCCCTAGGCGAATGGCGACAGTGGTTGGAGGGGGCGACCGTTCCTTTTGTCGTTTGGACTGACCATAGGAACCTTGAGTACATCCGTTCTGCCAAACGACTTAATGCGCGTCAGGCGCGCTGGGCGCTGTTTTTCGCTCGTTTCGAGTTCGTGATTTCTTATCGTCCGGGCTCTAAGAACACCAAGCCTGATGCTTTATCTCGTCTCTTCAGTTCTTCAGTAGCCTCCACTGACCCCGAGGGGATTCTCCCTGAGGGGCGTGTTGTCGGGTTGACTGTCTGGGGAATTGAGAGGCAGGTAAAGCAAGCACTCACTCAAACTCCGTCGCCGCGCGCTTGTCCCAGGAACCTTCTTTTCGTTCCCGTTCCTACTCGTCTGGCCGTTCTTCAGTGGGCTCACTCTGCCAAGTTAGCCGGCCACCCTGGCGTTCGGGGTACGCTTGCTTCCATTCGCCAGCGTTTTTGGTGGCCCACCCGGGAGCATGACACGCGTCGCTTCGTGGCTGCTTGTTCGGTCTGCGCGCAGACTAAGTCCGGTAACTCCCCTCCTGCCGGCCGTCTCAGGCCGCTTCCCATTCCCTCTCGACCGTGGTCTCACATCGCCTTAGATTTTGTCACCGGACTGCCTTCGTCAGCGGGGAAGACTGTTATTCTTACGGTTGTCGACAGGTTCTCTAAGGCGGCTCATTTTATTCCCCTTGCTAAGCTTCCTTCTGCTAAAGAGACGGCACAAATCATCATCGAGAATGTTTTCAGAATTCATGGCCTTCCGTCAGACGTCGTTTCGGACAGAGGTCCGCAATTCACGTCTCAATTTTGGAGGGAGTTTTGCCGTTTGATTGGGGCTTCCGTCAGTCTCTCTTCCGGCTTTCACCCCCAGTCTAACGGTCAAGCAGAACGGGCCAATCAGACTATTGGTCGCATCTTACGCAGTCTTTCTTTTCGCAACCCTGCGTCTTGGTCAGAACAGCTCCCCTGGGCAGAATACGCCCACAACTCGCTTCCTTCGTCTGCGACCGGGCTATCTCCTTTTCAGAGTAGCCTCGGGTACCAGCCTCCGCTGTTCTCATCTCAGTTCGCCGAGTCCAGCGTCCCCTCCGCTCAGGCTTTTGTCCAACGTTGCGAGCGCACCTGGAAGAGGGTCAGGTCTGCACTTTGCCGTTATAGGGCGCAGACTGTGAGGGCTGCTAATAAGCGTAGAACTAAGAGTCCTAGATATTGTCGCGGTCAGAGAGTTTGGCTCTCCACTCAGAACCTTCCCCTTAAGACCGCTTCTCGCAAGTTGACCCCGCGGTTCATTGGTCCGTTCCATATTTCCCAGATCATTAATCCTGTCGCGTTTCGACTTCTTCTTCCGCGATATCTTCGTCGCGTCCACCCGGTCTTCCATGTCTCCTGTGTCAAGCCCGTTCTTCGCGCCCCCGCTCGTCTTCCCCCCCCCTCCCCCATCCTTGTCGAGGGCGCACCCATCTACAGGGTCCGTAGGATTTTGGACATGCGTCCTCGGGGCCGTGGTCATCAGTACCTAGTAGATTGGGAGGGGTACGGTCCTGAGGAGAGGAGTTGGGTTCCCTCTCGGGACGTGCTGGACCGTGCGCTGATCGATGATTTCCTCCGTTGCCGCCAGGTTTCCTCCTCGAGTGCGCCAGGAGGCGCTCGGTGAGTGGGGGGGTACTGTCATGTATTGTCATGTTGTGTCTTGTTTCTGTCCTTTCCCTTCACCCTGTCTCCCTCTGCTGGTCGTTATTAGGTTACCTTTTCTCCCCCTCTTTCCCCCAGCTGTTCCTTGTCTCCTCCTAACTACCTCGTCACCCCTTTTCCCACCTGTTCCCTTTTTCCCTCTGATTAGTCCTCTATATCTCTCTCTGTTTTTGTTTCTGTCTTTGTCGGATTCTTGTTTGTGTTATTCATGCCTGAACCAGACTATCGTCATGTTTGCTGCAACCTTGTCCTGTCCTGTCGGAATCTGCCGGTCCATCTGAGCCTACGTATGTTTTGTTATTAAAGAAGCTCTGTTTACGTTAATTCGCTTTTGGGTCCTCATTCACGCACCGTAACAGAAAGTGGAAAGCAACGGCTGGTGATCCGTAACCAGTGTGAAACACTTGCCATATCGGTACGCGTGGAATTTCTTTACACCCCACACTAGCGCCAGTGCTTCTTTGTCGATTTGTGAGTAGTTTTTCTCTGCATCATTCAACGTTCGTGACGCAAATGCAACTGGCCTCTCTGACCCATCTTTCAGTGTGTGTGAAAGGACGGCCCCTAAGCCATAAGGGAACGCATCACAAGCCAACTTCACTGGCATTTCAGGGTCGTAGTGCATCAGGACCTGTTCAGATGTTATGAGCCGTTTTGCCTCCAGAAATGCATTTTCACACTGTTCTGTCCACCTCCATGTCCTATTCATTTGCAGGAGCTGATTTAGAGGCTGGAGTACTGCTGAAAGGTTTGGGAGGAATCTTCTGTAGTAATTGTTCAGTCCCGTGAAAGATCACTTCTGTGATATTTTGTGGTCGTGGTGGGGCCGATGCAATGCCAAAAACCAGGCGGTTATACCTGTGTAGACCTTTGTGTGTGTTTTTTGTCAGGTACTGTTTGGAGCTCTCCTCAACCGGTAGCTGTAGGTAAACCTGTTTCAGATTTGACTGAAGTGTTTCCCACCAGTTAGAGCAGCAAAGATGTCATCCAGACGTGGCAGGGGGTAATGGTCCACACGCAATATTGAATTCACAGTTACCTTGAAGTCCCCACACATTCTAACAGACCCGTCTTTCTTCACAATAGGAACTATGGGTGTGGCCCATTCGCTTCTGTCCACTTTCGTCAGGATCCCTGTATCCTGCAAGCGATCGATTTCCGCTTCCACCTTTGGTCTCTGGGAGTATGGAACAGATCTGGCTTTGCAGAATTTCGGGGTTGCGTCATCTCTTAGTACAAGTTTTGCTGTGAAGCCTTTTACTGTTCCCATCTGATCACTGAAAACTGTGTTGTATTTCTTCCACAAGTGCTCCAGTGTTTGGTCTGTACCTTTCTCTTTGGACTGGAACTTGTGGAGCATTTTCAAGTCACACCAATTCAGCTTTATTTTTGAAAGCCATTCCCTGCCAAATAATGGGGGGCCAGTTCCAGGCAGCACATTCAGCTGTAACTGCTGTGTTTGCCCCCCATACCGCACTCTGACCTGCAATGCCCCCATTGGGCTCAATCTCTCTCCTGAGTAGGTCTTCAGCAACACATTTGTGTTCTTCAGCTTGATAGCCTTGAAGTGCTCATTGTAGACAGTAGTGGAAATTATAGACACTGCAGATCCTGTGTCCAGCTCCATTTTGAGGGGTTTGCCTTCGATATCTGGTGTCACCCATATTATGCTACTGCTGGGAGAAGTCACTGTGTTTAACTCCTTTGTACCAATTAATCGTTCATCTGAATCACTGCCACTGTTCTCTGCTAGTGCATTCACAGACCCTTTCATTTTTTCAGTTTTCCTGTTGTGACTGAATTTTGCTTTGCATGCTCTTTGAATGTGCCCCCTTCTACTGAAATTGTGACAAATTTCGACTTTAAAACGGCAGTCCTCTGCTCTGTGAACATCTCTGTCACGCCTGTTGCATTTTTCAGCCACACGGGGGCGCTGTCGGCTGCATGAAAACTTGTGCAGGGAAGTTTGTGAAAGGTCAGTATTTCTTTTACTTTGCAACTCAAATGCATTTTTAGTCGTTATTACCCTTTATATGGCCATTCAACCCCTGTACCCATTATCCTCATAATGTCCATAACCTCACCTCATTCAACCCCTATACCCATTATCCTCATAATGTCCATAACCTCACCTCATTCAACCCCTATACCCATTATCCTCATAATGTCCATAACCTCACCTCATTCAACCACTACACCCATTATCCTCATAATGTCCATAACCTCACCTCATTCAACCCCTATACCCATTATCCTCATAATGTCCATAACCTCACCTCATTCAACCACTACACCCATTATCCTCATAATGTCCATAACCTCACCTCATTCAACCACTACACCCATTATCCTCATAATGTCCATAACCACACCTCATTCAACCACTACACCCATTATCCTCATAATGTCCATAACCTCACCTCATTCAACCCCTATACCCATTATCCTCATAATGTCCATAACCTCACCTCATTCAACCCCTATACCCATTATCCTCATAATGTCCATAACCTCACCTCATTCAACCCCTATACCCATTATCCTCATAATGTCCATAACCTCACCTCATTCAACCCCTATACCCATTATCCTCATAATGTCCATAACCTCACCTCATTCAACCCCTATACCCAATATCCTCATAATGTCCATAACCTCACCTCATTCAACCACTACACCCATTATCCTCATAATGTCCATAACCTCACCTCATTCAACCCCTATACCCATTATCCTCATAATGTCCATAACCTCACCTCATTCAACCCCTATACCCATTATCCTCATAATGTCCATAACCTCACCTCATTCAACCACTACACCCATTATCCTCATAATGTCCATAACCTCACCTCATTCAACCCCTATACCCATTATCCTCATAATGTCCATAACCTCACCTCATTCAACCCCTATACCCATTATCCTCATAATGTCCATAACCTCACCTCATTCAACCACTACACCCATTATCCTCATAATGTCCATAACCACACCTCATTCAACCACTACACCCATTATCCTCATAATGTCCATAACCTCACCTCATTCAACCCCTATACCCATTATCCTCATAATGTCCATAACCTCACCTCATTCAACCCCTATACCCATTATCCTCATAATGTCCATAACCTCACCTCATTCAACCCCTATACCCATTATCCTCATAATGTCCATAACCTCACCTCATTCAACCCCTATACCCATTATCCTCATAATGTCCATAACCTCACCTCATTCAACCACTACACCCATTATCCTCATAATATCCATAACCTCACCTCATTCAACCACTACACCCATTATCCTCATAATGTCCATAACCTCACCTCATTCAACCACTACACCCATTATCCTCATAATGTCCATAACCTCACCTCATTCAACCACTACACCCATTATCCTCATAATGTCCATAACCACACCTCTATTACCATGGTTATCAGCACAGCATATTTCTGATATCAAGACAGTTATGTACTGAAGTCTCACTGCCGATCCAAATAGAGCAGCGGGGCCATGATTTGGCTTTTACCTTCAGACAATACATCTCTCTGTTAAGTAGCCCACAGAACCAGATAAACACACCTGTCACAAACATCCCTCTGTTAAGTAGCCCACAGAACCGTGCACTGTGCGGCCTAAATAGTGGTAACACTGTATCAGCCCCTTCAAAACACCCTAAATAGTGGTAACACTGTATCAGCCCCTTCATAACACCCTAAATAGTGGTAACACTGTATCAGCCCCTTCATAACACCCTAAATAGTGGTAACACTGTATCAGCCCCTTCATAACACCCTACATAGTGGTAACACTGTATCAGCCCCTTCAAAACACCCTAAACAGTGGTAACACTGTATCAGCACCTTCATAACACCCTAAATAGTGGTAACACTGTATCAGCCCCTTCAAAACACCCAAAACAGTGGTAACACTGTATCAGCCCCTTCAAAACACCCTAAATAGTGGTAACACTGTATCAGCCCCTTCATAACACCCTAAATAGTGTTAACACTGTATCAGCCCCTTCAAAACACCCTAAACAGTGGTAACACTGTATCAGCCCCTTCAAAACACCCTACATAGTGGTGACACTGTATCAGCCCCTTCAAAACACCCTAAATAGTGGTAACACTGTATCAGCCCCTTCAAAACACCCTAAACAGTGGTAACACTGTATCAGCCCCTTCATAACACCCTACATAGTGGTAACACTGTATCAGCCCCTTCAAAACACCCTAAACAGTGGTAACACTGTATCAGCCCCTTCATAACACCCTACATAGTGGTAACACTGTATCAGCCCCTTCAAAACACCCTAAACAGTGGTAACACTGTATCAGCCCCTTCATAACACCCTACATAGTGGTAACACTGTATCAGCCCCTTCAAAACACCCTAAACAGTGGTAACACTGTATCAGCCCCTTCATAACACCCTAAATAGTGGTAACACTGTATCAGCCCCTTCAAAACACCCTAAACAGTGGTAACACTGTATCAGCCCCTTCATAACACCCTAAACAGTGGTAACACTGTATCAGCCCCTTCATAACACCCTACATAGTGGTAACACTGTATCAGCCCCTTCAAAACACCCTAAACAGTGGTAACACTGTATCAGCACCTTCAAAACACCCTAAATAGTGGTAACACTGTATCAGCACCTTCTAAACACCCTAAATAGCGTTAACACTGTATCAGCACCTTCAAAACACCCTAAAATAGTGGTAACACTGTTTCAGCACCTTCTAAACACCCTAAATAGCGTTAACACTGTATCAGCACCTTCAAAACTCCCTAAATAGTGGTAACACTGTTTCAGCACCTTCTAAACACCCTAAATAGCGTTAACACTGTATCAGCACCTTCAAAACACCCTAAATAGTGGTAACACTGTATCAGCACCTTCTAAACACCCTAAATAGCGTTAACACTGTATCAGCACCTTCAAAACACCCTAAATAGTGGTAACACTGTTTCAGCACCTTCTAAACACCCTAAATAGCGTTAACACTGTATCAGCACCTTCAAAACACCCTAAATAGTGGTAACACTGTTTCAGCACCTTCTAAACACCCTAAATAGCGTTAACACTGTATCAGCACCTTCAAAACACCCTAAATAGTGGTAACACTGTATCAGCACCTTCTAAACACCCTAAATAGCGTTAACACTGTATCAGCACCTTCAAAACACCCTAAATAGTGGTAACACTGTTTCAGCACCTTCTAAACACCCTAAATAGCGTTAACACTGTATCAGCACCTTCAAAACACCCTAAATAGTGGTAACACTGTTTCAGCACCTTCTAAACACCCTAAATAGCGTTAACACTGTATCAGCACCTTCAAAACACCCTAAATAGTGGTAACACTGTATCAGCACCTTCTAAACACCCTAAATAGCGTTAACACTGTATCAGCACCTTCAAAACACCCTAAATAGTGGTAACACTGTTTCACCACCTTCTAAACACCCTAAATAGCGTTAACACTGTATCAGCACCTTCAAAACACCCTAAATAGTGGTAACACTGTTTCAGCCCCTCCATAACACCCTACATAGCGTTAACACTGTATCAGCACCTTCTAAACGACCTCATTCTTCATGACATCAAGCAGGTCCACTGATGTCAGAATTTGCCTACATATTCAATCTAAATAATTGCTTTTGCTGATTGTTTTCTCATTACTCATGAATCATGATGCCTTCATTGTGCCAGGTGCCTATCTTAGTAGGTTATAGTCTGGGAACTTTGTCATGTAAAATTATATACTTTTTTATTCAATTGACATCAACTAATTTTGGCAAAACAACTATTAAATAATATGCTGCTGTAAATAGGCGTACTAGGTTATTGTCCTCCCATCAGCCAGTGTTCTTCAACAGGACACATGTCCTCCCATCAGCCAGTTAGCTTCAACAGGACACATGTCCTCCCATCAGCCAGTTATCTTCAACAGAACACATGTCCTACCATCAGCCAGTTAGCTTCAACAGGACACATGTCCTACCATCAGCCAGTTATCTTCAGCAGGACACATGTCCTACCATCAGCCAGTTAGCTTCAACAGGACACATGTCCTCCCATCAGCCAGTTATCTTCAACAGGACACATGTCCTACCATCAGACAGTTATCTTCAACAGGACACATGTCCTACCATCAGCCAGTTATCTTCAGCAGGACATATGTCCTACCATCAGACAGTAACCTTCAACAGGACACATGTCCTACCATCAGCCAGTTATCTTCAACAGGACACATGTCCTACCATCAGACAGTAACCTTCAACAGGACACATGTCCTACCATCAGACAGTTATCTTCAACAAAACACATGTCCTACCATCAGACAGTAACCTTCAACAGGACACGTGTCCTACCATCAGACAGTTATCTTCAACAGGACACATGTCCTACCATCAGACAGTTATCTTCAACAGGACACATGTACTACCATCAGCCAGTTATCTTCAGCAGGACATATGTCCTACCATCAGCCAGACACATGTCTTACCATCAGACAGTTATCTTCAATGGGACACATGTCCTACCATCAGACAGTAACCTTAAACAGGACACATGTCCTACCATCAGACAGTAACCTTCAACAGGACACATGTCCTACCATCAGACAGTTATCTTCAACAGGACACATGTCCTACCATCAGCCAGTTATCTTCAATGGGACACATGTCCTACCATCAGACAGTTATCTTCAATGGGACACATGTCCTACCATCAGCCAGTTATCTTCAGCTGGACATATGTCCTACCATCAGCCAGTTATTTTCAACAGGACACATGTCCTACCATCAGACAGTTATCTTCAATGGGACACATGTCCTACCATCAGCCAGACACATGTCTTACCATCAGACAGTTATCTTCAATGGGACACATGTCCTACCATCAGCCAGACACATGCCCTACCATCAGCCAGTTATCTTGAACAGGACACATGTCCTACCATCAGCCAGTTAGCTTCAACAGAACACATGTCCTACCATCAGCCAGTTAGCTTCAACAGAACACATGTCCTACCATCAGCCAGTTAGCTTCAACAGGATAAATGTCCTACCATCAGCCAGTTATCTTCAACAGGACACATGTCCTACCATCAGCCAGTTAGCTTCAACAGGACACATGTCCTACCATCAGCCAGTTATCTTCAACAGAACACATGTCCTACCATCAGACAGTTATCTTCAACAAAACACATGTCCTACCATCAGACAGTAACCTTCAACAGGACACGTGTCCTACCATCAGACAGTTATCTTCAACAGGACACATGTCCTACCATCAGACAGTTATCTTCAACAGGACACATGTACTACCATCAGCCAGTTATCTTCAGCAGGACATATGTCCTACCATCAGCCAGACACATGTCTTACCATCAGACAGTTATCTTCAATGGGACACATGTCCTACCATCAGACAGTAACCTTAAACAGGACACATGTCCTACCATCAGACAGTAACCTTCAACAGGACACATGTCCTACCATCAGACAGTTATCTTCAACAGGACACATGTCCTACCATCAGCCAGTTATCTTCAATGGGACACATGTCCTACCATCAGACAGTTATCTTCAATGGGACACATGTCCTACCATCAGCCAGTTATCTTCAGCTGGACATATGTCCTACCATCAGCCAGTTATCTTCAACAGGACACATGTCCTACCATCAGAAAGTTATCTTCAATGGGACACATGTCCTACCATCAGCCAGACACATGTCTTACCATCAGACAGTTATCTTCAATGGGACACATGTCCTACCATCAGCCAGACACATGCCCTACCATCAGCCAGTTATCTTGAACAGGACACATGTCCTACCATCAGCCAGTTAGCTTCAACAGAACACATGTCCTACCATCAGCCAGTTATCTTCAACAGGACACATGTCCTACCATCAGCCAGTTAGCTTCAACAGGACACATGTCCTACCATCAGCCAGTTATCTTCAACAGAACACATGTCCTACCATCAGCCAGTTAGCTTCAACAGGACACAATTCCTACCATCAGCCAGTTAGCTTCAACAGGACACATGTCCTACCATCAGCCAGTTATCTTCAGCAGGACATATGTCCTACCATCAGCCAGTTATCTTCAACAGGACACATGTCCTACCATCAGACAGTTATCTTCAATGGGACACATGTCCTAACATCAGCCAGTTATCTTCAACAGGACACATGTCCTACCATCAGACAGTTATCTTCAATGGGACACATGTCCTACCATCAGCCAGACACATGCCCTACCATCAGCCAGTTATCTTCAACAGAACACATGTCCTACCATCAGCCAGTTAGCTTCAACAGGACACAATTCCTACCATCAGCCAGTTAGCTTCAACAGGACACATGTCCTACCATCAGCCAGTTATCTTCAGCAGGACATATGTCCTACCATCAGCCAGTTATCTTCAACAGGACACATGTCCTACCATCAGACAGTTATCTTCAATGGGACACATGTCCTACCATCAGCCAGACACATGTCTTACCATCAGACAGTTATCTTCAATGGGACACATGTCCTACCATCAGCCAGACACATGCCCTACCATCAGTCAGTTATCTTCAATAGGACACATGTCCTATCATCAGCCAGACACATGCCCTACCATCAGCCAGTTATCTTCAGCAGGACATATGTCCTACCATCAGCCAGTTATCTTCAACAGGACACATGTCCTACCATCAGACAGTTATCTTCAATGGGACACATGTCCTACCATCAGCCAGACACATGTCTTACCATCAGACAGTTATCTTCAATGGGACACATGTCCTACCATCAGCCAGACACATGCCCTACCATCAGCCAGTTATCTTCATCAGGACACATGCCCTACCATCAGCCAGTTATCTTGAACAGGACACATGTCCTCCCATCAGCCAGTTAGCTTCAACAGGACACATGTCCTACCATCAGCCAGTTATCTTCAACAGGACACATGTCCTACCGTCAGCCAGTTAGCTTCAACAGGACACATGTCCTACCATCAGCCATTTAGCTTCAACAGGACACATGTCCTTCATCAGCCAGTTATCTTCAACAAGACACATGCCCTACCATCAGCCAGTTATCTTCAACAGGACACATGTCCTGCCATCAGCCAGTTATCTTCAACAGGACACATGTCCTACCATCAGCCAGACACATGTCCTACCATCAGCCAGTTATCCTCAACAGGACACATGTCCTACCATCAGCCAGTTAGCTTCAACAGAACACATTTCCTACCATCAGCCAGTTATCCTCAACAGGACACATGTCCTACCATCAGCCAGTTATCCTCAACAGGACACATGTCCTACCATCAGCCAGTTATCCTCAACAGGACACATGTCCTACCATCAGCCAGTTATCCTCAACAGGACACATGTCCTACCATTTGAAATGATGGTGTGAGGTACAATTCCCTGCTGAAATATATGGGTTGGTGAACAGTACATTTTAGAAAGATGATGTTGTACTTACAATGTTGCAAGGAGCAGCAATGGCTTGCAGTCTGCTGAACCAACACATATGTATTACATCAACATGATTCATTCATACTCGGTAAGGGACTGATAGACACTCAGAGCTGTTAGTGCTGAACCAACACATATCTATTACATCAACATGATTCATTCATACTCGGTAAGGGATTGAAAGACACTCAGCATGCTGAACCAACACATATCTATTACATCAACATGATTCATTCATACTCGGTAAGGGATTGAAAGACACTCAGAGCTGTTAGTGCTGAACCAACACATATGTATTACATCAACATGATTCATTCATACTCGGTAAGGGATTGAAAGACACTCAGAGCTGTTAGTGCTGAACCAACACATATCTATTACATCAACATGATTCATTCATACTCGGTAAGGGATTGAAAGACACTCAGCATGCTGAACCAACACATATCTATTACATCAACATGATTCATTCATACTCGGTAAGGGACTGAAAGACACTCAGCATGCTGAACCAACACATATCTATTACATCAACATGATTCATTCATACTCGGTAAGGGACTGAAAGACACTCAGCATGCTGAACCAACACATATGTATTACATCAACATGATTCATTCATACTCGGTAAGGGATTGAAAGACACTCAGAGCTGTTAGTGCTGAATGCATTGATTTATTAAGACCTTTATCTATCTATTGTAGCAGTTCCATTGAGAACAAGGACTCTTTTGCAACTTACAATTACACACAAATCTGAATCACCTACTGTATAACACATGGAGATGTCAGTACTGTATAACACATGGAGATGTCAGTACTGTATAATAGATGGAGATGTCAGTACTGTATAACACATGGAGATGTCAGTACTGTATAACACATGGAGATGTCAGTACTGTATAACACATGGAGATGTCAGTACTGTATAACACATGGAGATGTCAGTACTGTATAACAGATGTCAGTACTGTATAACACATGGAGATGTCAGTACTGTATAACACATGGAGATGTCAGTACTGTATAACACATGGAGATGTCAGTACTGTATAACAGATGGAGATGTCAGTACTGTATAACACATGGAGATGTCAGTACTGTATATCACATGGAGATGTCAGTACTGTATAATACATGGAGATGTCAGTACTGTATAACAGATGGAGATGTCAGTACTGTATAACAGATGGAGATGTCAGTACTGTATAACACATGGAGATGTCAGTACTGTATAACACATGGAGATGTCAGTACTGTATAATACATGGAGATGTCAGTACTGTATAACAGATGGAGATGTCAGTACTGTATAACACATGGAGATGTCAGTACTGTATAATACATGGAGATGTCAGTACTGTATAACACATGGAGATGTCAGTACTGTATAACACATGGAGATGTCAGTACTGTATAACAGATGGAGATGTCAGTACTGTATAACAGATGGAGATGTCAGTACTGTATAACAGATGGAGATGTCAGTACTGTATAACAGATGTCAGTACTGTATAACAGATGTCAGTACTGTATAACAGATGTCAGTACTGTATAACAGATGGAGATGTCAGTACTGTATAACAGATGGAGATGTCAGTACTGTATAACACATGGAGATGTCAGTACTGTATAACACATGGAGATGTCAGTACTGTATAACAGATGGAGATGTCAGTACTGTATAATACATGGAGATGTCAGTACTGTATAACACATGGAGATGTCAGTACTGTATAATACATGGAGATGTCAGTACTGTATAACACATGGAGATGTCAGTACTGTATAACAGATGTCAGTACTGTATAACAGATGTCAGTACTGTATAACAGATGTCAGTACTGTATAACAGATGTCAGTACTGTATAACACATGGAGATGTCAGTACTGTATAACAGATGGAGATGTCAGTACTGTATAATACATGGAGATGTCAGTACTGTATAACAGATGGAGATGTCAGTACTGTATAACACATGGAGATGTCAGTACTGTATAACAGATGTCAGTACTGTATAACACATGGAGATGTCAGTACTGTATAACACATGGAGATGTCAGTACTGTATAACACATGGAGATGTCAGTACTGTATAACACATGGAGATGTCAGTACTGTATAACACATGGAGATGTCAGTACTGTATAACAGATGGAGATGTCAGTACTGTATAACACATGGAGATGTCAGTACTGTATAACACATGGAGATGTCAGTACTGTATAACACATGGAGATGTCAGTACTGTATAACAGATGGAGATGTCAGTACTGTATAACAGATGTCAGTACTGTATAACACATGGAGATGTCAGTACTGTATAACACATGGAGATGTCAGTACTGTATAACAGATGTCAGTACTGTATAACACATGGAGATGTCAGTACTGTATAATACATGGAGATGTCAGTACTGTATAACACATGGAGATGTCAGTACTGTATAACAGATGGAGATGTCAGTACTGTATAATACATGGAGATGTCAGTACTGTATACCACATGGAGATGTCAGTACTGTATAACAGATGTCAGTACTGTATAACAGATGGAGATGTCAGTACTGTATAACACATGGAGATGTCAGTACTGTATAATACATGGAGATGTCAGTACTGTATAACACATGGAGATGTCAGTACTGTATAACAGATGGAGATGTCAGTACTGTATAACACATGGAGATGTCAGTACTGTATACCACATGGAGATGTCAGTACTGTATAACAGATGGAGATGTCAGTACTGTATAACAGATGGAGATGTCAGTACTGTATAATACATGGAGATGTCAGTACTGTATAACACATGGAGATGTCAGTACTGTATAACAGATGGAGATGTCAGTACTGTATAACACATGGAGATGTCAGTACTGTATACCACATGGAGATGTCAGTACTGTATAACAGATGTCAGTACTGTATAACAGATGGAGATGTCAGTACTGTATAACACATGGAGATGTCAGTACTGTATAACAGATGTCAGTACTGTATAACAGATGGAGATGTCAGTACTGTATAACACATGGAGATGTCAGTACTGTATAACACATGGAGATGTCAGTACTGTATAACAGATGGAGATGTCAGTACTGTATAACACATGGAGATGTCAGTACTGTATAATACATGGAGATGTCAGTACTGTATAACAGATGGAGATGTCAGTACTGTATAACACATGGAGATGTCAGTACTGTATAACAGATGGAGATGTCAGTACTGTATAACAGATGTCAGTACTGTATAACACATGGAGATGTCAGTACTGTATAACACATGGAGATGTCAGTACTGTATAACAGATGGAGATGTCAGTACTGTATAACACATGGAGATGTCAGTACTGTATAACACATGGAGATGTCAGTACTGTATAACACATGGAGATGTCAGTACTGTATATCACATGGAGATGTCAGTACTGTATAACAGATGGAGATGTCAGTACTGTATAACACATGGAGATGTCAGTACTGTATAACAGATGGAGATGTCAGTACTGTATAACACATGGAGATGTCAGTACTGTATAACACATGGAGATGTCAGTACTGTATAACACATGGAGATGTCAGTACTGTATAACACATGGAGATGTCAGTACTGTATAACACATGGAGATGTCAGTACTGTATAACACATGGAGATGTCAGTACTGTATAACAGATGGAGATGTCAGTACTGTATAACACATGGAGATGTCAGTACTGTATAACACATGGAGATGTCAGTACTGTATAACAGATGGAGATGTCAGTACTGTATAACAGATGTCAGTACTGTATAACAGATGTCAGTACTGTATAACAGATGGAGATGTCAGTACTGTATAACAGATGTCAGTACTGTATAACAGATGGAGATGTCAGTACTGTATAACAGATGGAGATGTCAGTACTGTATAACAGATGTCAGTACTGTATAACACATGGAGATGTCAGTACTGTATAACAGATGGAGATGTCAGTACTGTATAACACATGGAGATGTCAGTACTGTATAACAGATGGAGATGTCAGTACTGTATAACACATGGAGATGTCAGTACTGTATAACACATGGAGATGTCAGTACTGTATAACACATGGAGATGTCAGTACTGTATAACACATGGAGATGTCAGTACTGTATAACAGATGGAGATGTCAGTACTGTATAACAGATGTCAGTACTGTATAACACATGGAGATGTCAGTACTGTATAACAGATGGAGATGTCAGTACTGTATATCACATGGAGATGTCAGTACTGTATAACAGATGGAGATGTCAGTACTGTATAAAACATGGAGATGTCAGTACTGTATAACAGATGGAGATGTCAGTACTGTATAACAGATGGAGATGTCAGTACTGTATAACACATGGAGATGTCAGTACTGTATATCACATGGAGATGTCAGTACTGTATAACAGATGGAGATGTCAGTACTGTATAACACATGGAGATGTCAGTACTGTATAACACATGGAGATGTCAGTACTGTATAACAGATGGAGATGTCAGTACTGTATAACACATGGAGATGTCAGTACTGTATAACACATGGAGATGTCAGTACTGTATAACACATGGAGATGTCAGTACTGTATAACAGATCGAGATGTCAGTACTGTATAACACATGGAGATGTCAGTACTGTATAATACATGGAGATGTCAGTACTGTATAACACATGGAGATGTCAGTACTGTATAACAGATGTCAGTACTGTATAACACATGGAGATGTCAGTACTGTATAACACATGGAGATGTCAGTACTGTATAACACATGGAGATGTCAGTACTGTATAACAGATGGAGATGTCAGTACTGTATAACACATGGAGATGTCAGTACTGTATAACATATGGAGATGTCAGTACTGTATAACAGATGGAGATGTCAGTACTGTATAACACATGGAGATGTCAGTACTGTATAACAGATGGAGATGTCAGTACTGTATAACAGATGGAGATGTCAGTACTGTATAACACATGGAGATGTCAGTACTGTATAACACATGGAGATGTCAGTACTGTATAACACATGGAGATGTCAGTACTGTATAATACATGGAGATGTCAGTACTGTATAACAGATGTCAGTACTGTATAACACATGGAGATGTCAGTACTGTATAATACATGGAGATGTCAGTACTGTATAACAGATGTCAGTACTGTATAACACATGGAGATGTCAGTACTGTATAATACATGGAGATGTCAGTACTGTATAACAGATGTCAGTACTGTATAACAGATGTCAGTACTGTATAACAGATGTCAGTACTGTATAATACATGGAGATGTCAGTACTGTATAACAGATGTCAGTACTGTATAACACATGGAGATGTCAGTACTGTATAACAGATGTCAGTACTGTATAACACATGGAGATGTCAGTACTGTATAACAGATGTCAGTACTGTATAATACATGGAGATGTCAGTACTGTATAACACATGGAGATGTCAGTACTGTATAACACATGGAGATGTCAGTACTGTATAACACATGGAGATGTCAGTACTGTATAACACATGGAGATGTCAGTACTGTATAACACATGGAGATGTCAGTACTGTATAACACATGGAGATGTCAGTACTGTATAACACATGGAGATGTCAGTACTGTATAACAGATGTCAGTACTGTATAACAGATGGAGATGTCAGTACTGTATAACACATGGAGATGTCAGTACTGTATAATACATGGAGATGTCAGTACTGTATAACACATGGAGATGTCAGTACTGTATAACACATGGAGATGTCAGTACTGTATAACACATGGAGATGTCAGTACTGTATAACAGATGTCAGTACTGTATAACAGATGGAGATGTCAGTACTGTATAACACATGGAGATGTCAGTACTGTATATCACATGGAGATGTCAGTACTGTATAACACATGGAGATGTCAGTACTGTATAACAGATGGAGATGTCAGTACTGTATAATACATGGAGATGTCAGTACTGTATAACAGATGGAGATGTCAGTACTGTATAACAGATGGAGATGTCAGTACTGTATAATACATGGAGATGTCAGTACTGTATAACAGATGTCAGTACTGTATAACACATGGAGATGTCAGTACTGTATAACACATGGAGATGTCAGTACTGTATAACACATGGAGATGTCAGTACTGTATAACACATGGAGATGTCAGTACTGTATAACAGATGTCAGTACTGTATAACACATGGAGATGTCAGTACTGTATAACACATGGAGATGTCAGTACTGTATAACAGATGTCAGTACTGTATAACACATGGAGATGTCAGTACTGTATAACACATGGAGATGTCAGTACTGTATAACACATGGAGATGTCAGTACTGTATAACACATGGAGATGTCAGTACTGTATAACACATGGAGATGTCAGTACTGTATAACACATGGAGATGTCAGTACTGTATAACACATGGAGATGTCAGTACTGTATAACACATGGAGATGTCAGTACTGTATAACAGATGGAGATGTCAGTACTGTATAACACATGGAGATGTCAGTACTGTATAACACATGGAGATGTCAGTACTGTATAACACATGGAGATGTCAGTACTGTATAACACATGGAGATGTCAGTACTGTATAACAGATGTCAGTACTGTATAATACATGGAGATGTCAGGGCTCAGTGAAGGATGAAGAGGAACTCTGGGGATGGAAAGTTACTGAGTGAGACAAGGGGAAGAGCAGAAAGTTAATATTCTGTTCAAACATGTTATTGAGGAAAAGTCATATTTCTAAAGAAGAGGAAATGGGTTGCATCTGGTTTCAGTTCCTGATGAGGCAGGACAGTTGCTGTGGAACCTGGACAATGAGGGATGTGGAACTCAACTCATGATGAGGTCAGCAGTTGAAGAGAGAAGACACTGCTGGGAGGGGGTCCATAGGGGCCCACCCTGAAAACCCTCTGACTACAGTCCTATCCCATACACACTGCTGGGAGGGGGTCCATAGGGGCCCACCCTGAGAACCCTCTGACTACAGCCCTATCCCATACACACTGCTGGGAGGGGGTCCATAGGGGCCCACCCTGAAACCCCTCTGACTACAGTCATATCCCATACAGACACTGCTGGGAGGGGGTCCATAGGGGCCCACCCTGAAAACCTTCTGACTACAGTACTATCCCATACAGACACACCGCCCATGAGGTTTCTAGACTTAGGCCCATACCTTCAGGCCACTGCTGAACCTCAGCAACCCACTCCTGAACCTAACATACCTTCAGGCCACTGCTGAACCTAACATACCTTCAGGCCACTGCTGAACCTAACATACCTTCAGGCTCACACCGTCTCACTGTCCATGTCTGCTTTTAGCCCCCAACTCTAATTCACTGTGTTATAATGGACCTTATGCTTGTTATGTCACCTCTGTAAACAGTTATCAATCATACTGACCTTTATGACCCTGTCCCATGGCCCTACTTTCTATAACTGAACATTTAAAGTCCTCTGAGTTTTGCTTAGTCTCCATTTACTTAATTATTGATGTATTTGTTGTATAATTGTAATGGTTCTCTTGCGGTGAAGGAGAGGCGGACCAAAATGCAGCGTGGTGGTTATTCATGTTTTAAATTATAAAGTACCAATACATGAACTAAACTGACAAAACAATAAACGTGTGAAAACCTAAACAGCCCTATCTGGTGCGAACACAGAGACAGGAACAATCACCCACCAACACACAGTGAAACCCAGGCTACCTAAGTATGATTCTCAATCAGAGACAACTAATGACACCTGCCTCTGATTGAGAACCATACTAGGCTGAAACATAGAAATACCCAAATCAGAGAAAAACAAACATAGACTGCCCACCCCAACTCACGCCCTGACCATACTAAATAATGACAAAACAAAGGAAATAAAGGTCAGAACGTGACAGTACCCCCCCCCCCAAAGGTGCGGACTCCGGCTGCAAAACCTTAACCTATAGGGGAGGGTCTGGTTGGGCGTCTGTCCACGGTGGCGGCTCTGGCGCGGGACGCGGACCCCACTTCCCCATCGTCTTGGTCCGCCTTATTGTCCGCCTCCGTGGCTTTCTAACCATGGCCACCCCTCTCAATGACCCCACTGGACAGACGGGTAGCTCAGATGGCGCTGGGCAGACTGGCGACTCTGATGGCGCTGGGCAGACGGGAAGCTCCGGCAACGCTGGAGAGGAAGGCTCTGGCAGCGCTGGACTGAGTAGCTCTGGCGCCTCTGGAATGAGGGGCTCTAGCGCCTCTGGACTGAGGGGCGGGAGCTCTGGCAGCGCCGAACAGGCGGGAGACTCCGGCAGCAGCGCCGGAGAGGAGGAAGGCTCTAGCAGCGCTGGAGAGGCGGGAGATTCCGGCAGCGCTGGAGAGGAGGAAGGCTCCGGCAGCGCTGGACAGGCGGGAGCACCTGTAAGGATGAGCCGGAGAGACAGCCTGGTGCAGGGGGCTGCCACCGGAGGGCTGGTATGTGGAGGTGGTGACGGATAGACCGGACCGTGCAGGCGCACTGGAGCTCTTGAGCACCGAGCCTGCCCAACCTTACCCGGTTGAATGGTCCCGGTCGCCCTGCCAGTGCGGCGAGGTGGAATAGCCCGCACTGGGCTATGCAGGCCAACCGGGGACACCGTGCGCAAGGCTGGTGCCATGTAAGCCGGCCCAAGGAGACGCACTGGAGACCAGATGCGTAGAGCCGGCTTCATGGCACTTGGCTCGATGCCCACTCTAGCCCGGCCGATACGCGGAGCTGGATTGTACCGCACCGGGCTATTCACCCGCACTGGGGACACTGTGCGCTCCACAGCATAACACGGTGCCTGCCCGGTCTCTCTCGCCCCCCGGTAAGCACAGGAAGTTGGCGCAGGTCTCCTACCTGGCTTCGCCACACTTTCTGTGTGCCTCCCCCCAAGAAATCTTTGGGTCTGACTCTCGGGCTTCCATCCGCTCTGCCGTGCTAGCTCCTCATAATGCCGCCTCTCTGCTTTTGCTGCCTCCAGCTCGGCTTTGGGGCGGTGATATTCCCCTGGCTCTGCCCAGGGTCCTTTCCCGTCTAGGATCTCCTCCCAAGTCCATTTCTCCAAATAGTGCAGCGTCTCCCACTGCTGCTGCTGCTGCTCCTGCTGCTGCTGCCTCTTACCACGCCGCTTGGTCCTGTTTTGGTGGGTGATTCTGTAATGGTTCTCTTGCGGTGAAGGAGAGGCGGACCAAAATGCAGCGTGGTGGTTATTCATGTTTTAAATGATAAAGTACCTATACATGAACTAAACTGACAAAACAATAAACGTGCGAAAACCTAAACAGCCCTATCTGGTGCAAACACAGAGACAGGAACAATCACCCACCAACACACAGTGAAACCCAGGCCACCTAAGTATGATTCTCAATCAGACAACTAATGACACCTGCCTCTGATTGAGAACCATACTAGGCCGAAACATAGAAATACCCAAATCATAGAAAAACAAACATAGACTGCCCACCCCAACTCACGCCCTGACCATACTAAATAATGACAAAACAAAGGAAATAAAGGTCAGGACGTGACAATAATGGGGTTGTGCAGCAGAGCATCAAACATACTGACCTTTCTGACCCTGTCCCATGGTCCTACTTCACTGTGTTATAATGGACCTTGTGCTTGTTATGTCACCTCTGTAACCAGGTATCAAACATACTGACCTTTCTGACCCTGTCCCATGGCCCTACTTTCTATAACTGAACATTTAAAGTCCTCTGAGTTTTGCTTAGTGTCCATTTACTTATTTATTGATGCATTTGTTGTATATTGGGGTTGTGCTGCAGAGCATCATTGGGATTTGTATGTGTTGAGATGATCACTTTCCAGATAAATTGTTGAACTTATTCCTGTCTCCAGTCTCATTATTATTGAATTGTTATACAGACGTGGTTATGAAACCAACAAAACATAACAAAAGATTGCCGATGAGTAAGTCTGAATCTACAGGAACTATTCTGTCTGGAAGAAGTCGGTTTATCAACTGTTTGAAAATAGTATTTTTGGTGGTTCAGTCTAGGCTACTGTTAGCACAGTGTATTGCTAGCAGAGGCAAGTGCATAATGGAGCTAGCTAGGAAAGAGAGTTAATATCATCATGGATGGCAGAAAAGGACTCAAGACGGATGTCGGAGCGGGAAAACAACTTGATTAAAAAAGGGAGGAATATAATTTCATGTCTCATATTCACTGTTATCTGTCTGCCTTCCTCCATGTCTCATATTCACTGTTATCTGTCTACCTTCCTCCATGTCTCATATTCACTGTTATCTGTCTACCTTCCCAATACCTTCACCCACAGAGATGCTTGATGCAGTGTGCAGCGTAGAGTGCATAGTCCTTTAGTCTCTATGGGGCAGGTGGCCAGTTGGTGAGGGCCACAGCATAGTCCTTTAGTCTCTATGGGCCAGATGGTGAGGGCCACAGCATAGTCCTTTAGTCTCTATGGGCCAGATGGTGAGGGCCACAGCATAGTCCTTTAGTCTCTATGGGCCAGATGGCCAGTTGGTGAGGGCCACAGCATAGTCCTTTAGTCTCTATGGACCAGATGGCCAGTTGGTGAGGGCCACAGCATAGTCCTTTAGTCTCTATGGGCCAGATGGCCAGTTGGTGAGGGCCACAGCATAGTCCTTTAGTCTCTATGGGCCAGATGGCCAGTTGGTGAGGGCCACAGCATAGTCCTTTAGTCTCTATGGGCCAGATGGCCAGTTGGTGAGGGCCACAGCATGGTCCTTTAGTCTCTATGGTCCAGTTGGTGAGGGCCACAGCATGGTCCTTTAGTCTCTATGGTCCAGTTGGTGAGGGCCACAGCATAGTCCTTTAGTCTCTATGTGCCAGATGGCCAGTTGGTGAGGGCCACAGCATGGTCCTTTAGTCTCTATGGACCAGTTGGTGAGGGCCACAGCATAGTCCTTTAGTCTCTATGTGCCAGATGGCCAGTTGGTGAGGGCCACAGCATAGTCCTTTAGTCTCTATGGGCCAGACAGTTCGTGAGGGCCGCAGCATAGTCCTTTAGTCTCTATGGGGCAGATGGCCAGTTGGTGAGGGCCACAGCATAGTCCTTTAGTCTCTATGGGCCAGATGGTGAGGGCCACAGCATAGTCCTTTAGTCTCTATGGGCCAGATGGTGAGGGCCACAGCATAGTCCTTTAGTCTCTATGGGCCAGATGGCCAGTTGGTGAGGGGCCACAGCATAGTCCTTTTGTCTCTATGGGCCAGATGGCCAGTTGGTGAGGGCCACAGCATAGTCCTTTAGTCTCTATGGACCAGATGGCCAGTTGGTGAGGGCCACAGCATAGTCCTTTAGTCTCTATGGGCCAGATGGCCAGTTGGTGAGGGCCACAGCATAGTCCTTTAGTCTCTATGGGCCAGATGGCCAGTTGGTGAGGGCCACAGCATAGTCCTTTAGTCTATGGGCCAGATGGCCAGTTGTTGAGGGCCACAGCATGGTCCTTTAGTCTCTATGGTCCAGTTGGTGAGGGCCACAGCATGGTCCTTTAGTCTCTATGGTCCAGTTGGTGAGGGCCACAGCATAGTCCTTTAGTCTCTATGTGCCAGATGGCCAGTTGGTGAGGGCCACAGCATGGTCCTTTAGTCTCTATGGACCAGTTGGTGAGGGCCACAGCATAGTCCTTTAGTCTCTATGTGCCAGATGGCCAGTTGGTGAGGGCCACAGCATAGTCCTTTAGTCTCTATGGGCCAGACAGTTCGTGAGGGCCGCAGCATAGTCCTTTAGTCTCTATGGGCCAGACGGACAGTTGGTGAGGGCCACAGCATGGTCCTTTAGTCTCTATGGAACACAGCATAGTCCTTTAGTCTCTATGAGCCAGATGGCCAGTTGGGGAGGGCCACAGCATGGTCCTTTAGTCTCTATGGACCAGTTGGTGAGGGCCACAGCATAGTCCTTTAGTCTCTATGGAACACAGCATAGTCCTTTAGTCTCTATGGGCCAGACGGACAGTTGGTGAGGGCCACAGCATAGTCCTTTAGTCTCTATGGGCCAGACGGCCAGTTGGTGAGGGCCACAGCATAGTCCTTTAGTCTCTATGGAACACAGCATAGTCCTTTAGTCTCTATGGAACACAGCATTGTCCTTTAGTCTCTATGGAACACAGCATTGTCCTTTAGTCTCTATGGAACACAGCATAGTCCTTTAGTCTCTATGGAACACAGCATGGTCCTTTAGTCTCTATGGAACACAGCATGGTCCTTTAGTCTCTATGGAACACAGCATGGTCCTTTAGTCTCTATGTAACACAGCATAGTCCTTTAGTCTCTATGTAACACAGCATAGTCCTTTAGTCTCTATGGAACACAGCATAGTCCTTTAGTCTCAGCATAGTCCTTTAGTCTCTATGGAACACAGCATAGTCCTCTAGTCTCTATGGAACACAGCATGGTCCTTTAGTCTCTATGGAACACAGCATAGTCCTTTAGTCTCTATGGAACACAGCATGGTCCTTTAGTCTCTATGGTCCAGACGGGGAAAGAAACTGTTCAGATGGGCGTCTATAACATCCAATCACAGAGGTTTATAAGCAGCTGACAGTTGCAACTTCCTTACTAATAACTCAAACTGCCTTGGTTTATATAAAGACAATATATGTACAGATGTAGGATCTTAATTTGATGATCCTGTTGCAGGACAACGTTGATGCAATGGAGTTATTTTCAAACTTGTATTGTGTTTGACATTTAAAAAGGCTTTTGGAGTTTGTAATAGATGCTACTTCCTCTGCAAGACAACCGGTCATCCGCATCACGTGACTGTCAGAAGTTATGTGATTTCCTCTTAGGAAATTAAAAGCGTGTTTGAAGTCTACGCAGTTTCAAAATGGCTGTTGAAACTGTGGCAAACATTTGTCAGCAACATTAGAATATACATATTTGTCTGCACAACTAGAAGTGGGATAAATGTGTTGATTTGAAGGGAAGACGACCAGACTGGTAAGTCTACTATAGGCTACATAGAACAATTATACAGTTAGTTTGTGGTCAGACAAAGCTTGAGAAATGAACCTTTATCATGCTGACCGACCTGGTGCTCTCCGTAGGAAATGAGATATGATCCTTTATCATGCTGACTGACCTGGTGCTCTCCGTAGGAAATGTTGGGAAAATATCAGGCCTAGGCTACATGCAAACCTTTCTGAATGGATCAAAGATTTCCCCCTCAGATCAATCATGTCCGTTTTAGCCCTTCTGTCTACATTCTCAGATACGTTTAGAAAATAACAGATTGAAAGACAATAAATATCCTACTGTTAGTGAATGCAAATAAGTGTGAGACATTGTGTTGCTGTACTGTCTATAACTACCTTAACAAACAGTGACTTATTATTATTATTGTTATTGTTATTATTGTTGTTGTTGTACTGTCTAGAACTACCTTAACAAACAGTGACTTATTATTATTATTATTATTATTATTGTTGCTGTACTGTCTAGAACTACCTTAACAAACAGTGACTTATTCTTATTATTATTATTATTATTGTTGCTGTACTGTCTATAACTACCTTAACAAACAATGACTTATTATTATTATTATTATTATTATTATTATTATTGTTGCTGTACTGTCTATAACTACCTTAACAAACAGTGACTTATTATTATTATTACTTATTATTATTACAGACAGTTACCATGGAGATGAAATGTCACAGCTACATGTTCATGTGATTGCATTAAATCACCTGACTGTTTCAAAGAAATAATGAATAAATGAGAACAATTGACATTCAATAATTAGTTGACATTGACATTCAATAATTAGTTGACATTGACATTCAATAATTAGTTGACATTGACATTCAATAACAACCAGCATGTTGTATCTCTGTTTAGGAGTTTGTGCTCTAAAATGAGTCTCTATGGGGAGAAAGAGGGAGGCCCTGCCTCTAAAACAAGTCTCTTTGGGGAGAAAGAGGAGGGAGGCCCTGCCTCTAAAACGAGACTCTCTGGGGAATATGACAACAAAGCTAAGAGGTAAGATTACATATTTGTTATGTTATTACGTTTATTTCCAAAATTCTATATCCACAATTTTTCACATTTGTTTTTTAATCAGAAAATATTGTTCAATATTACTGACCTCAGATTTTTTATAAATAGATTAGTGTTTTTTTGCAAAACGCTTTTTATTCAATGTTTAGCTGGAATGGGATGTTCATATTGTCTCACTTAGCTACCTTAAGATGAATGCACTTACAGATGCCATATCTTAATTTGACCCAGTTTCTCACAGGAGAAAAATTATCCTGCAGCAACAGGAAGTGTGAATTATTAAGTGCATTATAATAATCATTCAAATAAAATTGTTAGGGAAAATCAAGTTTGACATTTTTTAAGAAGTCTTTTAAAAGCTAAAATACACAACAATATGGCAACTGTATTGTACGTCACTCTGGTGCCTGGTTTCCTCCATAGCGATGGAATTTAGGGTTACACGTGTTTTAAGAGTATCTTTCCTACAACAGCTGAAGATGTAACATGCATTTCCCACACACTGACTGAAAACACAACTGTTGGGTACGAATGAGTGACACATTTCCGGGCATGGGCGGTACATTTAAAATTCACTCATTCTTCCCTCGCACTTTGTCCTGCAAGTGTCAACTTAGGCATCATGTTACGTCATCAGAAGTGTCCACTTAATTTAACTTATGCCCTTGGGGAATCTCCTTATGTCAGGCACCAGGTAGCCTAGTGGCCTTATGCCCTTGGGGAATCTCCTTATGTCAGGCACCAGGTAGCCTAGTGGCCTTATGCCCTTGGGGAATCTCCTTATGTCAGGCACCAGGTAGCCTAGTGGCCTTATGCCCTTGGGGAATCTCCTTATGTCAGGCACCAGGTAGCCTAGTGGCCTTATGCCCTTGGGGAATCTCCTTATGTCAGGCACCAGGTAGCCTAGTGGCCTTATGCCCTTGGGGAATCTCCTTATGTCAGGCACCAGGTAGCCTAGTGGCCTTAAGCCCTTGGGGAATCTCCTTATGTCAGGCACCAGGTAGCCTAGTGGCCTTAAGCCCTTGGGGAATCTCCTTATGTCAGGCACCAGGTAGCCTAGTGGCCTTATGCCCTTGGGGAATCTCCTTATGTCAGGCACCAGGTAGCCTAGTGGCCTTATGCCCTTGGGGAATCTCCTTACGTCAGGCACCAGGTAGCCTAGTGGCCTTATGCCCTTGGGGAATCGCTGCGGCCATCTTGGTCATCGGTTCAAACGATTATTCAAGCAAGGGAAGATCCCAACCTAAGCCCCTCGGGTCTCGTTTTTGATTGAGCTTGCAAGTGTACAATTATGTTCACTTCGGGAAACTCCCCATAATTCAATTTGTGATGATTGTATATCCACTAACAAAAGTCTGCCAAAACTGAATACCCCAAAGTCAATATGGAGAAGTAAAAACGAATGTAAATGAGTTAGAAATTGTGCTACTAATGCACGACAGCACAAACACGTCTCTTAAAAGTGATGATGTTTTTGTTTGTTTAGCTTTTGGAAAGTGTAGAAATAAAACATTTTCCTTAAGAAGTTCCAGCTAGACAGGCTAACGTTAGTTAGCTAATTAATTTGCCTACTATCGTACAGTAGGCAGGCTAACGTTAGTTAGCTAATTAATTTGCCTGCTATCGCACAGTAGGCAGGCTAACGTTAGTTAGCTAATTAATTTGCCTACTATCGTACAGTAGGCAGGCTAACGTTAGTTAGCTAATTAATTTGCCAGCAATCATACAGTAGGCAGGCTAACGTTAGTCAGCTAATTAATTTGCTAGCTTTCATACAGTAGGCAGGCTAACGTTAGTTAGCTAATTAATTTGCTAGCAATCATACAGTAGGCAGGCTAACGTTAGTTAGCTAATTAATTTGCTAGCTATCATACAGTAGGCAGGCTAACGTTAGTTAGCTAATTAATTTGCTAGCTATCATACAGTAGGCAATTTTTTTTTAAATGTTTTTTTTTTTTTTTACCTTTATTTAACTAGGCAAGTCCTTTGTGGGGGCACTGGTGTCTAGGTATTTGAGGTAATATGTACATGCAGGTAGAGTTAGTGATTTGGGTAGTGGGTAGTGATTTGATTAGATGTTCAGGAGTCTTATGGCTTGGGGGTAGAAGCTGTTTAGAAGCCTCTTGGACCTAGAGTTGGCGCTCCGGTACCGCTTGCTGTGCGGTAGCAGAGAGACCAGTCTATGACTAGGGTGGCTGGGGTCTTTGACAATTTTTAGGGACTTCCTCTGACACCGCCTGGTATAGAGGTCCTGGATGGGTTTTGTCGTGCCCTCATCACGACTGTCTTGGTGTGCTTGGACCATGTTAGTTTGTTGGTGATGTGGACTTCAAGGAACTTGAACAACCTGCTTTTAATTGCTAAATATTTCCAATAGATGGCAGCATAAGACAATGAAGCATCAGTTATAGGCTACAAGCAGCAAGATGAAGAACCATGAAGCATCAGTTATAGTCTACAAGCAGCAATATGATGGACCATGAAGCATCAGTTATAGGCTACAAGCAGCAATATGATGGACCATGAAGCATCAGTTATAGGCTACAAGCAGCAATATGATGGACATAAAATAGCAGCAAACGAAGACTTTATGTCCCTTGATTTTCTAAAATGGTCTCATTACTTTATTTAGCATTATGTCTTGTACTAGGGCTGTGTTGCTTCTGGTCATTACTTTAGTTAGCATTATGTCCTGTATTAGGGCTGTGTTGCTTCTGGTCATTACTTTAGTTAGCATTATGTCTCGTACTAGGGCTGTGTTGCTTCTGGTCATTACTTTAGTTAGCATTATGTCTCGTATTAGGGCTGTGTTGCATTAGGGAGAGCAAAACAATTGTGACTATAGCAGGTATTGAACCCCGGGTAAATAATCACTGGTCAGAACCTCAACCTCTTAATTCCTCATATATGGAAAAAACAGACTCGGAATAGAAAAGACAATATTGCCTCTTTCAAACCGCCTATAAATGACATCATTCAACCCTAACAGATAGCAAATGTACGCCAACATGCCCCTTGTTGGTGAGAGAAGGCAGAGTGACGGCACAAGCTTTTTGGCCGGGCTGAGTTGGCTACTTGTGCAGTGGGTCGATGCAGGTTGATGAATTTGACATTGGAAAATGGGAAAATGCATTTCTCTCTACTAAAGTAAGGGGAGTGATGGTGTTTCCAGGAAGAAAAAACTAAACTAATCTTCTGAAATGTCATTTGTGGTCTTATGCTGCCATCTATTGGAATTATATAGCAACTGCAGTAGTACTGAATAATGTGTAATTCCTTACTATTTTTATTTTATTTAATTTCACCTTTATTTAACCAGGTAGGCTAGTTGAGAACAAGTTCTCATTTACAATTGCGACCTGGCCAAGATAAAGCATAGCAGTGTGAACAAGTCAATAACACAGTAGAAAAAAAGTTTTAAAAAGAGTCTATATACATTGTGTGCAAAAGTCATGAGGAGGTAGCCAAATAATTACCATTTTGATAAGATGGTCATGTGCAGGTAGAGATACTGGTGTGCAAAAGAGCAGAAAAGTAAATAAATAAAAACAGTATGGGGATGAGGTAGGTAAATTGGGTGGGCTATTTACCGATGGACTATGGACTAAAGTATTAACAGCTCAGATTTGCAAAATATAAAATGTTCTAGTTAATTTTACCACTTCCAACCATAAATAACATTTAGAGCATAACAATTAAACTGACTTAAACCAAAGGCTTCATACATTTAGTTAATTTGTGGATCCGACGTAGTTTAGTTAATTATATATATTTTTTTTAATCTAGCCCCAGTCTCTACTTTTATCCAATGTAAAATCACAGATTTCAAATTTTGCTACATAAAACTGAAATGAGCCGGTCGGTCACATTTTAGAGTAAGGCAGAAATATAGCAATTTGCAAAAAAAACATTATTTGTCTCTCTGTAAAATGAAACCATCAAGTGATAGATTTTAAACAAATGCTTATCTGTCATTGAACAATGCCATGCCATGATTAGCTAGTGAAAAAACACACCAATTTCTTTCATAATTTCACAAAACAATAAAAGCTAATATATGAACATTTCTGAAAATGGATATACAGCGTTTTGGAGGTAAACTTTTCTTATATTTCCTAATCTGAGCTCAGAGTAGATGAGAGATATAATGTTTGTCTCTGTTGTGTTGAAGTCCAATCAAGCAGGAGAGACCAGCCTCCCCAGTACCCAGCTGTGTGTCCATGAAGAGTGACCGGTCTATGGGTATATCTATACACTTTAAAGAGGGAGACTTTTCTACTGAACAAAGGTAAGAAGAGCTCATGGGTCATGGTCAGTGGGGGGCAGCATTTTCACTTTTGGATGAATAGCGTGCCCAGATCTGAACTGCCTCCTACTCTGTCACAGATGCTAATATATGCTAATTATTATTAGTATTGGATAGAAAACACTCTGAAGTTTCTAAAACTGTTGAATGATGTATGTGAGTATAACTGAACTTATATGGCAGGCAAAAACCTGAGAAGAAATCCAAACAGGAAGTGAGAAATCGATTTTCAAAACAGTGCCTATTGAAATCCCAGTGAGATATGAATGAGGATGCACTTCCTAGGGCTTCCACTAGATGTCACCGTCTTTAGAACCTGGTTTGAGGATTCTACTATAAAGGAGGGGCTCATAATAGCTCTTTGAGTGAGTGGTCTGGCAGAGAGCCTTGGTCTCATGACGCGTGCTCCCGACAGAGTTTGCTCTCGTTCCAATGCTTTTCTTCAGACAATGAAATTCTCCGGTTGGAACCTTATTGATGATTTATGTTAAAAACATCCTAAAGATTGATTGCATAGATCATTTGACTTGTTTCTACGGACTGTAATGGAACTTTTCGAGTTTTTGTCTGGAGGAAGTGCTTGCGCCTCATGAAGATGGATTACTGGGCTGAACACGCTAACAACAAGTGGCTAAATGAAATGGCTTCAAGGAACTTTATGGAACAAATCAGTAATTTATTGTCGAACTGGGATTCCTGGGAGTGCCTTCAGATGAAGATCATCAAAGGTAAGTGAATATTTATAGTGTTTTTTCTAGCTTCTGTTGACACCAAAATGATGGATATTCCTCTGGCTGTTTTGGGATCTGAGCTCCGTTCTCAGATTATGCTTTTTCAGTTTTTTTTAAATGTGACACAGCGGTTGAATAGAGGAGAAGCCTATTATTAATTCTGTGAATTTTATCAATCTTTTATCAATTCTTATTATGAATATTTTTGCAAAATCACCGGATGTTTTGGAATCAAAACATTACTGCACGTAATGAGCCAATGTAAACTGAGATTTTGATATATATATGCACATTATCGAACAAAACATACATGTATTGTGTAACATGATGTCCTATGAGTGTCATCTGATGAAGATCATCAAAGGTTAAGGATTTTTTTGTGACTCCTATCTTTTGTTGGAAAACGGCTGTGTGTGTTTTTGTGACTTGACTCTGACCTAACATAATCATATGTTGTGCTTTAGCTGTAAAGCATTTTTTAAATCGGACATGATGGGTAGATTAACTAGATGTTTATCTTTCATGTGCTGTATTGGACTTGTTAATGTGTGAAAGTTACGTATTTATAAAAAATATTTTAGAATTTCGCACGTTGCCTTTTCAGCGGAATGTTGTCGAGCCATAGAAAGGTAAAACAAGAAAAAAGAAGAAAAAAAACATTTGTCTGAAATGAAACCATCAAGTGATAGATTATAGTGATAGATTATAGTGATAGATTATAGTGATAGATTATAGTGATATATTATAGTGATAGATTATAGTGATAGATTATAGTGATAGATTATAGTGATAGATTATAGTGATAGATTATAGTGATAGATTATAGTGATAGATTATAGTGATAGATTATAGTGATAGTTTATAGTAATAGATTATAGTGATAGATTATAGTGATAGATTATAGTAATAGATTATAGTGATAGATTATAGTGATAGATTATAGTGATAGATTATAGTGATAGATTATAGTGATAGATTATAGTGATAGATTATAGTGATAGATTATAAAGAAACACATGTCGGTCATTGAACAACCCCAAGTCATGATTAGATAGTGAAAAAAAAACAATTAGGGGATAATTTCTTTAAGCAATATAATCTAATTGACCAACTTTTCTGAAAAGTGATATATATCATTTTGGAATGAAACTCTTATGTTTCCCCATCTGAGCTCAGAGTAGATGAGAGATGTAATGTTTGTCTCTGTTGTGTTGAAGTACAATCAAGCAGGAGAGACCAGCCTCCCCTGTTCCCAGCTGTGTGTCCATGAAGAGTGACTGGTCTATGGACACTCCTATACACTTTAGAGAGGGAGACTTTTCTACTGAACAAAGGTAAGAAGAACTCATGGGTCAGTGAGTTAAACAACACTGTCTCTAGTCATTTCTCCTCTCCCATTTTCCCATTTATTGTTGTTGTTTTCATAATCCATAGGCTCATCCTTTTGTCCATTTTCATAGTCCTAAAACAATATTAAACAAACACAACATTCCCTCCCTGTGTGTGTGTGTGTGTGTGTGTGTGTGTGTGTGTGTGTGTGTGTGTGTGCACTCCCTGGCTGAGGAGTGGTAATCTCTATCCTGATTGCCTAGTCACTTTTACCTCTACCTACATGTACATATTACCTCAACTACCTGGTACCCCTACACATTGACTCAGTACTGGTACTCCTTATAGTCTCATTATTACCTCAACAACCTGGTATCCCTGCAAATTGACTCAGTACTGGTTCTCCTTATAGTCTCATTATTACCTCAACTACCTGGTACCCTGCACATTGACTCAGTACTGGTACTCCTTATAGCCTCATTATTACCTCAACTACCTGGTACCCTGCACATTGACTCAGTACTGGTACTCCTTATAGCCTAATTTTCTAGTTCATTTTTCCACCTACAAACATATAATAACAATTTATTGCAAAACAAGCAATGTATCAGACATAAACCAAAAACACCACAACATTTAGTTAATTATATAAATATTCATTTAGATGGTTGACATTATCTATGTAATGTTTGTCTCTGTTGTGTTGAAGCCCAATCAAGCAGAAGAGACCAGCCTCCACTGTACCCAGCTGTGTGTCCATGAAGAGTGACCAATCTATGAATCTACCTATATCCTTTAGAAAGGAAGACTTTTCTACTGAACAAAGGTAGGAAGAACTCACGGGTCATGGTCAGTGAGTTAACCTCTCTGGTGTAAGTGGGACGGTAGCTTCCCCCTCGACAACAGCAAGTGATATTGCAGGGCGCCAAATTCAAAACAACACAAAAAAAGGCTTTACTTTATGTTACGTTAGTCACAGAAAACCATACAGCCATTTTCCAGCCAAGGTAAGGGCTCACAAAAGTCAGAAATAGCGATTCAATTAATCAGTAACCTTTGATGATCTTAATCAGATGGCACTCACAGGACTTCATGTTACAAAAATAAATGTGTGTTTTGTTCGATAAAGTACATTTTTATGTCCAATAATCTCAGTTGAAATTGGCACGCTATGTACAGTGATCATTGTCTCAAACAAACATCCGGTGAAATTTCAGAGAGCCACATCAAATTACAGAAATACTCATCACGACATTGATGAAAAATACAAGTTTTATAAATAGGATTAAAGATAAACGTCTTGTTATTCCAGCCGCTGTGTCAGATTTTCAAAAAGGCTTTACAGAGAAAGCACACCACTTGATTGTTAGGTCAGCGCCTAGCCACTGAAAATCATACAGCCATTTTCCAACTAAGGAGAGGTGTCACAAAAGTCAGAAATAGAGTTAAAATGAATCACTTACCTTTGATGATCTTCATCTGGTGGCACTCCCAGGTCTCCATGTTAGACAATAAATGTTTGTTTTGTTCGATAATGTCCCTCTTTATGTCCAAAAACCTTTTGTTGGTGCGTTTAGTTCAGTAATCCAAAGGCACAATACGCGCTCTCAACATGCAGACGAAAGGTCCAAAAAAGTACAATAAAAGTCCGTAGAAACATGTCAAACGATGTTTAAAATCCTCAGGTTGTTTTCGTCATTAATAATCAATAATATTTCAACCGGACAGAAGCTTCGTCAATAGAAAAGGAGAAACAAGAAAGGCTCCCGATCCACACGCTGGGCTCATGTCTGGAAATCTCCACTGTCCACTCATTGAAAGTGCTGTATCTCCCTCATTTTGCACAGTAAAAGCCTGAAACAATGCCTAAAGACTGGCCACATGTAGGAGAAGACACAGATAGTGAACTGTGTCTGTATGTATATCAAAATAATAGTTTTTCAGTCAGTTCTGTTATACACAGACATTATTTTAACAGGTTTAGAAACTTTAGAGTTTCTATCCAAATCTACTAATTATAGGAATATCGTTAATTTCATCCAAAATTCCCAATGTGAAGTTAAACAACACTGATGTAATGTTTGTCTCTGTTGTGTTGAAGTCCAATCAAGCAGGAGAGACCAGCCTCCCCTGTTCCCAGCTGTGTGTCCATGAAGAGTGACTGGTCTATGGATCCTCCTCTAGACTTTAGAAAGGGAGACTTTTCTACTGAACAAAGGTAAGAAGAACTCATGGGTCCTGGTCAGTGAGTTAAACAACACTGTCTCTAGTCATTTCTCCTTACCCATTTTCCCATGTATTGTTCTTGTTTTCATAATCCACAGGCTATTCCTTTTGTAAATAAAGGTGAAATAAAATAAATAAAAAACAATTTTCTAGCTCTGAGTCTCTAATTTTATCCAATGTAAAAAACACAATTTCAAATGTTGCCACAGGAGACCGAATTGAGCCAGTCAGTCACATTTGACTGTATAAAACCTAGCAGTACTACTGATTTCTCTGAGAGTGAGACAGATATATATTATTACTGTGTAAAACCTAGCAGTACTACTGATTTCTCTGAGAGTGAGACAGATATATATTATTACTGTATAAAACCTAGCAGTACTACTGATTTCTCTGAGAGTGAGACAGATATATATTATTACTGTGTAAAACCTAGCAGTACTACTGATTTCTCTGAGAGTGAGGCAGATATATATTATTACTGTGTAAAACCTAGCAGTACTACTGATTTCTCTGAGAGTGAGACAGATATATATTATTACTGTGTAAAACCTAGCAGTACTACTGATTTCTCTGAGAGTGAGACAGATATATATTATTACTGTGTAAAACCTAGCAGTACTACTGATTTCTCTGAGAGTGAGGCAGATATATATTATTACTGTATAAAACCTAGCAGTACTACTGATTTCTCTGAGAGTGAGGCAGATATATATTATTACTGTGTAAAACCTAGCAGTACTACTGATTTCTCTGAGAGTGAGACAGATATATATTATTACTGTGTAAAACCTAGCAGTACTACTGATTTCTCTGAGAGTGAGACAGATATATATTATTACTGTGTAAAACCTAGCAGTACTACTGATTTCTCTGAGAGTGAGACAGATATATATCATTACTGTGTAAAACCTAGCAGTACTACTGATTTCTCTGAGAGTGAGGCAGATATATATCATTACTGTGTAAAACCTAGCAGTACTACTGATTTCTCTGAGAGTGAGACAGATATATATTATTACTGTATAAAACCTAGCAGTACTACTGATTTCTCTGAGAGTGAGACAGATATATATTATTACTGTGTAAAACCTAGCAGTACTACTGATTTCTCTGAGAGTGAGGTAGATATATAGCATTTTGCAAAAAAACATGATTATTTGTCTCTCTGAAATGAAAACATCAAGTGATAGATTTGAAACAAAAACATGTCTGTCACTGAACAACCCCATTCCATGATTAGATAGTTGAAAAACCACACCAATCTCTCTCATAATTTCTTTAAACAATAAAAGATAATTTACTACATTTCTGAAAGTGATATATAGCGTTTTGGAATTAAACTCTTTCTATGTTTCCCCATCTGACCTCAGAGTAGATGAGACATGTAATGTTTGTCTCTGTTGTGTTGAAGTCCAATCAAGCAGGAGAGACCAGCCTCCCCTGTTCCCAGCTGTGTGTCCATGAAGAGTGACCAGTCTATGGAACCTCCTATATTATTTAGAGAGGGAGACTTTTCTACTGAACAAAGGTAAGAAGAACTCATGGGTCCTGGTCAGTGAGTTAAACAACACTGTCTCTAGTCATTTCTCCTCTCCCATTTTCCCATTTATTGATGTTGTTTTCATTCATTTTCAACATGTTCTCATCCTTTTGTCCATTTTCATAGTCCTAAAATAATATTAAACAAACACAACATTCCCTCCGTGTGTGTGTGTGTGTGTGTGTGTGTGTGTGTGTGTGTGTGTGTGTGTGTGTGTGTGTGTGTGTGTGTGTGTGTGTGTGTGTGTGTGTGTGTGTGTGTGTGTGTGTGTGTTTTTGCGTGTGCGTGTGTGAGTGTTCTCCTTGATGTTTTGTCCACAGAAACCAACAGGAGAGATCAGAGTCAGAGATTCTCAGTGGTCAGTCTTTCCAGAGTCATCAAACAGACCTGGCCTCCATATTCAGTGTATGTGGTCCTGTTATGAATAATTTTGCACGCCCAATTCTTCAGTTTTTGATTTGTTAAAAAAGTTTGAAATATCCAATAAATGTCGTTCCACTTCATGATTGTGTCCCACTTGTTGTTGATTCTTCACAAAAAAATACAGTTTTATATCTTTATGTTTGAAGCCTGAAATGTGGCAAAAGGTCGCAAAGTTCAAGGGGGCCGAATACTTTCGCAAGGCACTGTATATTTGTTTTTGTTTACCTCAAGTAAAATTGATCTGTCAATCATTCATTAATGTGTTAATGAGAAAGCATTTATTCTCCTGCTTAACTTATTTACTTTATTTATTTCAGTTGCTTGAAGAGAATATTATGACATTTGTGAAGAACGAGCTGAAGATGTTCAAGAGGAATCTTAGTCCAGAACTCCCAGAAGGCTTTGAGAGTCAGAAGCAGGATAAGGAAGTGGTGGACCCTGAAGATGAGAAGCAGGAGAGCAGTGCCAGAGAGGGGGCTCTGAAGATCACACTGCACATTCTGAGGAAAATGAACCAGAAGGAGCTTGCTGACACACTGGAGAAATGTAAGATCTGTCTGCCTCATGTTGAATGATGTTTTATAACATTTAAAAGCTGTAGCTAAAGTACAGCTAAAGTAGCTGTGTAACTCAATGATATTGTAGCAGCCTTAACAAAACACCTCATCAAGTACCAGCAGGGATGTGTTGATTCATTTAGATGGAGAGGGAGACAATATTAATAACACCATCAATAATACCAATAATAATTATCAGTCACACCAGTCTGTAATGCATTATGAAAACATTTACAGATTTAGTTAGTCAGTTAAGAGAATAAATTATTTTAATTTAAAGCTTTATAGCATTCCTTCAATACTGTAGTCATTAAAACAGACATAATATTAATATCCTCTGTGTTATTTCTTCATTCAGATGAGCTTGCTGTGATTTGCCAACATAAACTCAAATCTAATCTAAAGAAGAAGTTTCAATGCGTATTTGAGGGGATCGCTAAACAAGGAAACCCAACACTTCTCAATAAGATCTACACAGAGCTCTACATCACAGAAGGTGGAACAGGAGAGGTCAATAATGAACATGAACTGAGACAGATTGAGACAAAAACCAGGAAACAAGCAAGACCAGAGACTGCAATCAAATGTAACGACATCTTCAAACCCTTAACTGGAGAAGACAAACCTATCAGAACTGTGCTGACAAAGGGAGTCGCTGGCATTGGAAAAACAGTCTCTGTGCAGAAGTTCATTCTGGACTGGGCTGAAGGAAAAGCAAATCAGGATGTCCAATTTGTATTTTCATTCCCTTTTCGGGAGCTAAATTTGATGAAAGGGGAAAACACTTTCATTGAACTTCTCAATCACTTCTCAATGGAAACCAAAGAATCAAGAATCTCCAACTACGACAAGTACAAAGTTCTGTTCATCTTTGATGGTCTGGATGAGTGCCGACTGCCCCTAGACTTCCAGAAGAACAAGATCTGTTGTGACGTCACAGAGTCAACCTCAGTGGATGTTCTGCTGACAAATCTCTTCAAGGGAAATCTGCTTCCCTCTGCTCTCATCTGGATAACTACCCGACCTGCAGCAGCCAATAAGATCCCTTCAGGGTGTGTTGACCAGGTGACAGAGGTACGAGGGTTCAATGACCCACAGAAGGAGGAGTACTTCAGGAAGAGATTCAGGGAAGAGGACCTTGCCAGCAGAATCATCTCACACATAAAGACATCAAGGAGCCTCCACATCATGTGCCACATTCCGGTCTTCTGTTGGATTTCTGCAACAGTCCTTGAACACATGCTGAAACATAAGAGAGAAGAGATGCCCAAGACTCTGACTGAGATGTACACACACCTTGTGGTGTTTCATACCAAACAGAAGAATGAAAAGTATCTTGGGAAAGAAGAGACAGGTCCACACTGGAATAAAGAGAGCATTCTGTCACTTGGAAAACTGGCTTTTCAACAGCTTGTGAATGGCAATCTGATTTTCTATGAAGAGGACCTGAAAGAGGCAGGCATTGATGTCAATGAAGCCTCAGTGTACTCAGGATTGTGCACACAGATCTTTAAAGAGGAATGTGGGCTGTACCAGGACAAGGTGTACTGCTTTGTTCATCTGAGCATTCAGGAGTTTCTGGCTGCTGTATATGTGTTCCTCTCATTCATCAACAACAATGAGAATCTAATGGACAAACTGCATACACAAGAAAATCCTGAAGTTACTGTCTACAAGAGTGCTGTGGATAAAGCCTTAGAAAGTGAGACGGGAAACCTGGACCTTTTCCTCCGCTTCCTTCTGGGCCTCTCAATGGAGTCCAATCAGAAGCACTTACGACGTCTACTGACAAAGACAAGAAGCAGCTCACAGAGCCATGAAGAAACAGTGAAATATATCAAGGAGAAGATCGGGGAAAATCCCTCTCCAGAGAGGAGCATCAATCTGTTCCACTGTCTGAATGAGCTGAATGACCATTCTCTAGTGGAGGAGATCCAAAGATATCTGAGATCAGGAAGTCTCTCAAGTCCCAAACTGTCACCTGCACAGTGGTCAGCTCTGGTCTTTGTGTTGCTGACTTCAGAAAAGGAGCTGGATGTGTTTGACCTGAAGAAATACTCCAGATCAGAGGAAGGTCTTCTGAGGCTGCTGCCAGTGGTCAAAGCCTCCAGAGCTGCTCTGTGAGTAAATAAAATGACATATAAGAACTAATCATCAGGAAGCATTATCCAGTTTAGAGAAAATGATGTACATAATCCATATATAATTTTATGTTGAAAAACATATTGAGTAAATGCATTGATGTTTACATTAGTATAACAAAATGATACAGTTATTGGAGAAGTAAGATGAATCTATATGTTGTTTGGGAGAATTAACTAAATGCATCTGCCATTGTCCTTCTACACTACTGGTGTTAAATTAACAGTATGTTTTTGAAGTCATGATGATCTCTTTGTCAGGCTGTCAGGCTGTGGAGTCACAGAGAAAGGCTGTGCTTCTCTGGTCTCAGCTCTGGAGTCAAACCCCTCACACCTGAGAGAGCTGGATCTGAGTAACAATGACCTGAATGATTCAGGAGTGAAGCTGCTTTCTGCTGGACTGGGGAATCCCCACTGTAAACTGGAGACTCTGAGGTCAGTATTCCTGTAGTTGGTCACCAGTGATAACTGTTCACCAGATCCACATGTGTTTACCAGACACACATAGTCCCCACCATATGTGTTTGGACAGTGAAGCTTACAGTTTTACATTTGGTGCTATGCTCCAGCATTTTGGATTTGAGATAGAATGTTTCGTATTAGATGACAGTACAGAATGTCACCTCTCACATACATATTTATGTATGTACAGTGTCTTGTAAAAGTTTTCACCCCCCTTGGCATTTTTCCTATTTTGTTTCCTAAAAACCTATAATTAAAATAGATATTTTGGGGGTTAGTATCAGTTGAGTTACAACTACCTCTTTGAAGATGTCAAATATTTTAATTGTTAAACAACCAATAAATAAAAAAGGAAAAGAAAACTTGAGTGTGCATAACTATTCACCCCCCAAAGTCAATACTTTGTAGATCCACCTGTTGCATAACTATTCACCCCCCAAAGTCAATACTTTGTAGATCCACCTTTTGCAGCAATTACAGCTGCATGTCTCTTGGGGTATGTCTCTATAAGCTTGGCACATTTAGCCACAGGGATGTTTGACCATTTTTCAAGGCAGAAATGCTCCAGCTCCTTCAAGTTGGATGAGCTCCGCTGGTGTACCACAATCTGTAAGTCATTCCACAGATTCTGAATTGGATTGAGGTTGACCATTCCAAGACATTTACATTTTTCCCCTTAATTCACTCGGGTGTTGCTTTAGCAGTCTCAAAATCTCTGGAAGACTGAAACAGGTTTCCCTGAAGAATTTCCCTGTATGTAGCGCCATCCATCATTCCTTCATTTCTAACCAGTTTCCCAGTCCTTGCCGATGAAAATGCTTCACTGTGGGGATGATATTCTTGGGGTGATGAGAGGTGTTGGGTTTGCGCCAGACATAGCGTTTTCCTTGATGGCCATAAAGCTCAATTTTAGTTTCATCTGACCAGAGTACTTTCTTCCATATGCTTTGGGAGTCTCCCACATGCCTTTTGGCGAACAAACGAAACAAACACAAAGATCAGACCCCCTCTGTTATTGGTAATGGTGAGAGGTTAGCATGTTTTGTTGTAGCCTCTGTTATTGGTAATGGTGAGAGGTTAGTATGTTTTGTTGTAGCCTCTGTTATTGCTAATGGTGAGAGGTTAGCATGTTTTGTTGTATCCTCTGTTATTGGTAATGGTGAGAGGTTATCATGTTTTGTTGTAGCCTCTGTTATTGGTAATGGTGAGAGGTTAGCATGTTTTGTTGTAGCCTCTGTTATTGGTAATGGTGAGAGGTTAGCATGTTTTGCTGTAGTCTCTGTTATTGGTAATGGTGAGAGGTTAGCATGTTTTGTTGTAGCCTCTGTTATTAGTAATGGTGAGAGGTTAGCATGTTTTATTGTATCCTCTGTTATTGGTAATGGTGAGAGGTTAGCATGTTTTGTTGTATCCTCTGTTATTGGTAATGGTGAGAGGTTAGCATGTTTTATTGTATCCTCTGTTATTGGTAATGGTGAGAGGTTAGCATGTTTTGTTGTATCCTCTGTTATTGGTAATGGTGAGAGGTTAGCATGTTTTGTTGTATCCTCTGTTATTGGTAATGGTGAGAGGTTAGTATGTTTTGTTGTATCCTCTGTTATTGGTAATGGTGAGAGGTTAGTATGTTTTGTTGTATCCTCTGATATTGGTAATGATGAGAGGTTAGTATGTTTTGTTGTAGCCTCTGTTATTGGTAATGATGAGAGGTTAGCATGTTTTGTTGTAGCCTCTGTTATTGGTAATGGTGAGAGGTTAGCATGTTTTGTTGTAGTCTCTGTTATTGGTAATGGTGAGAGGTTAGTATATTTTGTTGTATCCTCTGATATTGGTAATGGTGAGAGGTTAGTATGTTTTGTTGTAGCCTCTGTTAATGGTAATGGTGAGAGGTTTGCATGTTTTGTTGTAGCCTCTGTTATTGGTAATGGTGAGAGGTTAGCATGTTTTGTTGTAGCCTCTGTTATTGGTAATTGTGAGAGGTTAGCATGTTTTGTTGTAGCCTCTGTTATTGGTAATGGTGAGAGGTTAGCATGTTTTGTTGTAGCCTCTAACTTTCTCAATCATTGTATTTTTTTATTTTTTTATTTCACCTTTATTTAACCAGGTAGGCTAGTTGAGAACAAGTTCTCATTTGCAACTGCGACCTGGCCAAGATAAAGAATAGCAATTCGACACATACAACAACACAGAGTTACACATGGAATAAACAAAACAGAGTCAGTAGAACAAAAGAAAACAAAAAGTCTATATACAGTGAGTGCAAATGAGGTAGGGGAGTTAAGGCAATATATAGGCCATGGTGGCGAAGTAATTACATTATAGCAATTAAACACTGGAATGGTAGATGTACAGAATATGAATGTGCAAGTAGAGATACTGGGGTGCAAAGGAGCAAGATAAATAAATAAATAAATACAGTATGGGGATGAGGTAGATAGATGGGCTATTTACAGATGGGCTGTGGACATGTGCAGTGATCTGTGTATATATTTTTTTCCTGACTTCCTTGAAAAGTTGCATATCACGGGGGCTATTCAATGCTAATGCAATGCCACAGGATGTTTTTGTGCTGGTCAAGGGCAGTCAGGTCTGAAGAGAACCAAGGGCTATATCTGGCTCTATCACTTCCTAAGTGTCAAAGGAACTGAACCGAAAAGGAATGAAAGTATAAACAAAATATATACAAAACATAGTTCTCACACAAAAATCATCTAATTGAACTGTATTCTATATACGTACAATGTTCTGGCAAAATGACTATCATGGCATTGTCTCTAATGCCATATCTAGGGTTTTCCTACTCGGTGTGTTTGCTTAGGCACTATCCTAAGTTGAAAACTATATGATAAGTTTACAGCTGTAAGGCACTAGTTTTGGGCAGTCTACAGGGATGACCTATGGACTTCTGGGAAGAAAACTGGTGAGTGCTGTAGAGTCAAAGGCCTAGAAGTAAATGTTCAACTTCACTAAGGCTGGTATTTTGCTTGGACCCTTAAGTGATCCGAGCATAAATCCTAATTGGATGTTCCGTTGTGCGTGTGTCAGGTGCGTGAATGAGGACCCAAAAGCGAATTAACAAACAGAGTTTCTTTAATGATGAACACACGTGGGCTCAGATGGACAGGTAGATTCCGACAGGACAGGACAAGGTTGCAGCAAACACGATGATAGTCTGGTTCAGGCATGAGACACACAAACAAGAATCCGACAAGGACAGGAACAAAAACAGAGAGAGATATAGGGACCTAATCAGAGGGAAAAAGGGAACAGGTGGGAAAAGGGGTGAATAAGGTAGTCAGAGAAGACAAGGAACAGCTGGGGGAAAGAGGGACAGAAACGGTAACCTAGTACGACCAGCAGAGGGAGACAGGGTGAAAGGAAAGGACAGAAACAAGACACAACATGACCATACATGACAGTACCCCCCCACTCACCGAGCGCCTCCTGGCGCACTCGAGGAGGAAACCTGGCGGCAACGGAGGAAATCCTCGATCAGCGCACGGTCCAGCCAACAACCCAACTCCTCTCCTCAGGACCGTACCCCTCCCAATCTACGAGGTACTGGTGACCACGGCCCCGAGGACGCATGTCCAAAATCCTACGGACCCTGTAGATGGGTGCGCCCTCGACAAGGATGGAAGGGGGGGGGGGGGAAGACGAGCGGGGGCGCGAAGAACGGGCTTGATACAGGAGACATGGAAGACCGGGTGGACGCGACGAAGGTATCGCGGAAGAAGAAGTCGAACTGCGACAGGATTAATGACCCGAGAAATACGGAACGGACCAATGAACCGCGGGGTCAACTTGCGAGAAGCCGTCTTAAGGGGAAGGTTCTGAGTGGAGAGCCAAACTCTCTGACCGCGACAATATCTAGGACTCTTAGTTCTACGCTTATTAGCAGCCCTCACAGTCTGCGTCCTATAACGGCAAAGTGCAGACCTGACCCTCTTCCAGGTGCGCTCGCAACGTTGGACAAAAGCCTGAGCGGAGGGGACGCTGGACTCGGCGAACTGAGATGAGAACAGCGGAGGCTGGTACCCGAGGCTACTCTGAAAAGGAGATAGCCCGGTCGCAGACGAAGGAAGCGAGTTGTGGGCGTACTCTGCCCAGGGGAGCTGTTCTGACCAAGACGCAGGGTTGCGAAAAGAAAGACCGCGTAAGATGCGACCAATAGTCTGATTGGCCCGTTCTGCTTGACCGTTAGACTGGGGGTGAAAGCCGGAAGAGAGACTGACGGAAGCCCCAATCAAACGGCAAAACTCCCTCCAAAATTGAGACGTGAATTGCGGACCTCTGTCCGAAACGACGTCTGACGGAAGGCCATGAATTCTGAAAACATTCTCGATGATGATTTGTGCCGTCTCTTTAGCAGAAGGAAGCTTAGCAAGGGGAATGAAATGAGCCGCCTTAGAGAACCTATCGACAACCGTAAGAATAACAGTCTTCCCCGCTGACGAAGGCAGTCCGGTGACAAAATCTAAGGCGATGTGAGACCACGGTCGAGAGGGAATGGGAAGCGGCCTGAGACGGCCGGCAGGAGGGGAGTTACCGGACTTAGTCTGCGCGCAGACCGAACAAGCAGCCACGAAACGACGCGTGTCATGCTCCCGGGTGGGCCACCAAAAACGCTGGCGAATGGAAGCAAGCGTACCCCGAACGCCAGGGTGGCCGGCTAACTTGGCAGAGTGAGCCCACTGAAGAACGGCCAGACGAGTAGGAACGGGAACGAAAAGAAGGTTCCTAGGACAAGCGCGCGGCGACGGAGTGTGAGTGAGCGCTTGCTTTACCTGCCTCTCAATTCCCCAGACAGTCAACCCGACAACACGCCCCTCAGGGAGAATCCCCTCGGGGTCAGTGGAGGCTACTGAAGAACTGAAGAGACGAGATAAAGCATCAGGCTTGGTGTTCTTAGAACCCGGACGATAAGAAATCACAAACTCGAAACGAGCGAAAAACAGCGCCCAACGCGCCTGACGCGCATTAAGTCGTTTGGCAGAACGGATGTACTCAAGGTTCCTATGGTCAGTCCAAACGACAAAAGGAACGGTCGCCCCCTCCAACCACTGTCGCCATTCGCCTAGGGCTAACCGGATGGCCAGCAGTTCGCGGTTTCCCACATCATAGTTACGTTCCGACGGCGACAGGCGATGAGAAAAATACGCGCATGGGTGGACCTTGTCGTCAGAGAGGGAGCGCTGAGAAAGAATGGCTCCCACGCCCACCTCTGACGCGTCAACCTCGACAACGAACTGTCTAGAGACGTCAGGTGTAACAAGGATAGGAGCGGATGTAAAACGATTCTTGAGGAGATCAAAAGCTCCCTGGGCGGAAACGGACCACTTAAAGCACGTCTTGACAGAAGTAAGGGCTGTGAGAGGAGCTGCCACCTGACCGAAATTACGGATGAAACGACGATAGAAGTTCGCGAAGCCGAGAAAGCGCTGCAGCTCGACGCGTGACTTAGGGGCGGGCCAATCAATGACAGCTTCGACCTTAGCGGGATCCATCTTAATGCCTTCAGCGGAAATAACAGAACCGAGAAATGTGACGGAGGAGGCATGAAAAGAGCACTTCTCAGCCTTCACAAAAAGACAATTCTCTAAAAGGCGCTGGAGGACACGTCGAACGTGCTGAACATGAATCTGGAGTGACGGTGAAAAAATCAGGATGTCGTCAAGGTAAACGAAAACAAAGATGTTCAGCATGTCTCTCAGGACATCATTGACTAATGCCTGAAAGACAGCTGGAGCGTTAGCGAGGCCGAAAGGAAGAACCCGGTATTCAAAGTGCCCTAACGGAGTGTTAAACGCCGTCTTCCACTCGTCCCCCTCCCTGATGCGCACGAGATGGTAAGCGTTACGAAGGTCCAACTTAGTGAAAAACCTGGCTCCCTGCAGGATCTCGAAGGCTGAAGACATAAGAGGAAGCGGATAACGATTCTTCACTGTTATGTCATTCAGCCCTCGATAATCTATGCAGGGGCGCAGGGACCCGTCCTTCTTCTTAACAAAAAAGAACCCCGCTCCGGCGGGAGAGGAGGAGGGGACTATGGTACCGGCGGCAAGAGCTACAGACAAATAATCTTCGAGAGCCTTACGTTCGGGAGCCGACAGAGAGTATAGTCTACCCCGGGGGGGAGTGGTTCCCGGAAGGAGATCAATACTACAATCATACGACCGGTGTGGAGGAAGAGAGGTGGCCCTGGACCGACTGAACACCGTGCGCAGATCGTGATATTCCTCCGGCACCCCTGTCAAATCACCAGGCTCCTCCTGTGAAGAAGAGACAGAGGAAACAGGAGGGATAGCAGACATTAAACATTTCACATGACAAGAGACGTTCCAGGAGAGGATAGAATTACTAGACCAATTAATGGAAGGATTATGACAAACTAGCCAGGGATGGCCCAAAACAACAGGTGTAAAAGGTGAACGAAAAATTAAAAAAGAAATGGTTTCGCTATGATTACCAGAAACAGTGAGGGTTAAAGGTAGCGTCTCACGCTGAATCCTGGGGAGAGGACTACCATCCAGGGCGAACAAGGCCGTGGACTCCCTTAACTGTCTGAGAGGAATGTCATGTTCCCGAGCCCAGGTCTCGTCCATAAAACAGCCCTCCGCCCCAGAGTCTATTAAGGCACTGCAGGAAGCTGACGAACCAGTCCAGCGTAGATGGACCGACAAGGTAGTGCAGGATCTTGAAGGAGAGACAGGAGTAGTAGCGCTCACCAGTAGCCCTCCGCTTACTGATGAGCTCTGGCTTTTACTGGACATGAAGTGACAAAATGACCAGCAGAACCGCAATAGAGACAGAGGCGGTTGGTGATTCTCCGTTCCCTCTCCTTAGTCGAGATGCGGATACCTCCCAGCTGCATTGGCTCAGCTCCCGAGCCGGCAGAGGAAGATGGTAGTGATGCGGAGAGGGGGGCAACGGAGAACGCGAGCTCCTTTCCACGAGCTCGGTGACGAAGATCAACCCGTCGCTCAATGCGAATAGCGAGTTCAATCAAGGAATCCACGCTGGAAGGAACCTCCCGGGAGAGAATCTGATCCTTTACCTCTGCGCGGAGACCCTCCAGAAAACGAGCGAGCAAAGCCGGCTCGTTCCAGCCACTGGAGGCAGCAAGAGTGCGAAACTCAATAGAGTAGTCTGTTATGGATCGATTACCTTGACATAGGGAAGACAGGGCCCTGGAAGCCTCCTCCCCAAAAACAGATCGATCAAAAACCCGTATCATCTCCTCCTTAAAGTCCTGATACTGGTTAGTACACTCAGCCCTTGCCTCCCAGATTGCCGTGCCCCACTCACGAGCCCGTCCAGTAAGGAGAGATATGACGTAGGCGACACGAGCAGTGCTCCTGGCGTAAGTGTTGGGCTGGAGAGAAAACACAATATCACACTGGGTGAGGAACGAGCGGCATTCAGTGGGCTCCCCAGAGTAACACGGCGGGTTATTGATTCTGGGCTCCGGAGATTCGAAAGCCCTGGAAGTGGCCGGTGGATCGAGGCGGAGATGGTGAACCTGTTCTGTGAGGTTGGAGACTTGGGTGGCCAGGGTCTCAACGGCATGTCGAGCAGCAGACAATTCCTGCTCGTGTCTGCCTAGCATCGCCCCCTGGATCTCGACGGCTGAGTGGAGAGGATCCGAAGTCGCTGGGTCCATTCTTGGTCGGATTCTTCTGTCAGGTGCGTGAATGAGGACCCAAAAGCGAATTAACAAACAGAGTTTCTTTAATGATGAACACACGTGGGCTCAGATGGACAGGTAGATTCCGACAGGACAGGACAAGGTTGCAGCAAACACGATGATAGTCTGGTTCAGGCATGAGACACACAAACAAGAATCCGACAAGGACAGGAACAAAAACAGAGAGAGATATAGGGACCTAATCAGAGGGAAAAAGGGAACAGGTGGGAAAAGGGGTGAATAAGGTAGTCAGAGAAGACAAGGAACAGCTGGGGGAAAGAGGGACAGAAACGGTAACCTAGTACGACCAGCAGAGGGAGACAGGGTGAAAGGAAAGGACAGAAACAAGACACAACATGACCATACATGACAGCGTGTGCGTAGGGAAGGAAACCAAGTATCCAGGCAGATTACAACTTGTTCAGAATGAGTAATTTTCAGGTCAATGCCTGGAGGCCAGTCAGAATTGGTATCGAGGGAGTCTGTAGTAGTTCTTACTATGAGTCACTATGTCTTCCACTATTGTGTGGCGATAGGTATGAAGTCTCTTTCATAGCTATGTTATCAACGGAGGAGCTAACCTCAAGACGGAAGTACTCTTTAAGTATTGGACCAGTCGTACGTGGTGTGATCGTGGTTAATGATTCTAATAATCTTCATCCTGAATGGAGGGTTCTATTTATTAGTGACGTGTGTTAACCAATGGAAGATGGGAGATTCCCTTCCCCGTGCTGCACTCTGAGTGACTCCTCTGTCGCTGTTGTCAAGGGTAATTTGATTGGTTAGGTCTCTAACCTTCTTACTGATTGTAGATAGACTGACTGTCGCTGGTATTGGTACTGGTGCTCAAAGGGACCAGTTATCCTACTGATTTTTTTTCTGAAATATTATACTACCGGAACACTTGATTGGAGCATTTTACTAGTTGTATTGTAGTTGAACCTACACATGGCAAGGAATGATTATTGTTGCCATTTGTTTTGGAGGTGGACAAGTCCACTGGACTTCCTTTACGACCAGTGTGGTACACCTCAGTACTATCTTAGATGTGTTCTAAGATTATCCCTGTCTAGGTGCCTGTCTGCTCCTCACTGTTCTTAAAGGGGAGTTTACAACTAAATTTGATTATGCTCTAGCGGCATCGTACAGTGTTGTCCGTAGTCTCGATCCCCCCACCGGCCTCGATGAGGCTCATCATGGGTCTGGGCTACTATTCCCCCCCTTTGTGTCTCGGGACCCCCCTACCAGCGGGTGGTGTTGGTGTCTGAGGCGCAAACGAAAAGTTCGGACCCTATGTACGAGTTGTCAGCGGACACGTTGTTATGAGAATGGCTGTAACCTTTCAACCAAATCTCCTGTGGTTTGTGCTTCAAAACGCTCAGTGGCTGTAGAGGCATGTCAGTCACCACCGCATCCTCGTGTGGCAACCTCTTCAGTACCTGCAAACTGAGACTAGGATATCGGTCTGTGATATCGCAAAGTGTTTCACCAGTGGGAGTCATCGGGTCAGTTGCTGGACTGACGCCATAAGTGACAATGTAAGGGTTGACAGTCCCCAACAAAGTGGAAGGTGTATCATCGGAATCAGAGTATGCTCTGCGCATCAATGTTTTTCTTGCTGAGACGGCCCGCAGTGCTTGCAGAAGTGTCCGAAGGGCAAGAGGAGTTCATCTCAATTACCATATTACACAACTGCAAGGAGGGAAGTTGCTCATTCACAGAGACAGCTGGCTTGAAATCCTGACAGAAATGGTCAATCAGATTGGCTGATGGAATGTGTCGAGATATCGTAATATCTCCTTGGATCGGATTCTGCCCCAAGAGGTTTCTAAACGTCTCTTTCCCAAGGGGTGCTTTTGACAGATACCCCTCGTGAATGACTGCGTTGCAGCTAGCGTTAGGGGGAGACAGTGTGGTCAGTGGAGAAGGCACTGTGGCCTGTGACCATACCTGGTTGGTTTTCCAATCCATCAATGGGAGTAACCGATTAATTAAGTCTGCTCCAAGTAGCAGGGTTACAGTGTTGAGGCTGGTAACATACACAGGGTGAATGAGCGATACGTCCTTGAAGTGTAGTTTCAGCATGACTCTCAATGTGAGAGACGAGGTAGTCTGAGTGACCCCTCGAAGTGTAGTGTCGCATCGTTCCACATTTAACCAACGTTTAGTTGGCTTCAAAGCCCTTTTGAGATCATCAAACAATGTTTGAGACGGGGCCTCCCGGGTGGCGCAGTGGTTAAGGGCGCTGTACTGCAGCGCCAGCTGTGCCATCAGAGTCCCGAATCCCTCTGTCGTAACCGGCCGCGTCCGTGGGGCGACGCACAATTGGCCTAGCGTCGCCCGGGTTAGGGAGGGCTTGGTCGGTAGGGGTGTCCTTGTCTCATCGCGCACCAGCGACTCCTGTGGCGGGCTGGGCGCAGTGTACGCTAACCAAGGTGGCCAGGTGCACGGTGTTTCCTCCGGCGCATTGGTGCGGCTGGCTTCCGGGTTGGATGTGCGCTGTGTTAAGAAGCAGTGCGGCTTGGTTGGGTTGTGTATCGGAGGACGCATGACTTTCAACCTTCGTCTCTCCCGAGCCCGTACGGGAGTTGTAGCGATGATCTGTCATGGTTTGCAGATAGAGGTCTTGAGTACGGAGCGAGAGATTCAGTGATGAGATTTCCTCCGCTTGCTTAGAAATCAATATCTCCATCTACATCACCTGAGTTCTCTCATCACCGATGCCACATTTTTATGGTGATACATCAGTGCAAAAGTGGGGAGAACCGTCACAAAGCGTTTGATGGTTGATTTTGGAGAGCGTTTGTAATTTCGGCTGTTTTTTCACTAATGGCATAATTAGGGTTGGTATCGCTGCTGAGGTCAGAGATCAATCCTTTTATGGGTTCAGGTTCACTAATTAGCGGAGGAGTGGCGACCACCTCCTTTTCACATTATTAGAAAAATGTAGAGAAAAGATGTTCCTAATGTTTTTCAAGTTTGGGTTTGGAATTCATTGGAAGCTGCAAAGACAAGTTGAATCTATTTATAGATGTTGACGAACTATCAGTACTGTACCAGTAATGTGGAAGTTGGACGTGAATGAATTTGCAAAAGCAAATGTAATTAATTAATAAATGCCAATGATTAATCCTACCCGGGTAGGCTATCTGAGTATTAAACTTTAATTAACCTGAGAAGTTGCTTCATCTAGGTTAATATGAGAAGTTTAAAAGTGTCTCATTTGATTGGAAGAACATTAAGTTATGTTCAAGAAATTAACTTATTGAATTGAATGAGTGTCACGTTCTGACCTCTATTTCTGTTGTTTTGTATTTATTTAGTATGGTCAGGGCGTGAGTTGGGTGGGCAGTCTATGTTTGTTTTTCTATGTTTTGGGGCATTTCTATGTTTTCGGCCTAGTATGGTTCTCAATCAGAGGCAGGTGTCATTAGTTGTCTCTGATTGAGAATCATACTTAGGTAGCCTGGGTTTCACTGTGTGTTGGTGGGTGATTGTTCCTGTCACTGTGTGTGGTGTCACAGGATAGGACTGTTTTGCGTTTTCACATTTCTTGTTTTTGTTAGTTTGTTCATGTGTAGCGATTTATTAAAACATGAATAACCACCACGCTGCGCTTTGGTCCGCTTCTCTTCCTCCTACAGACGAACGCCCTTACAGAATCACCCACCCCCCAAGGACCAAGCGGCGTGGTAAACTGGTGCAGCAGGAGCAACAGCAGCAGCAGCAAAGGCAGCAGCAGGAGGAGCAACAGCAGCAGCAGCAGAAGCAGCAGTGGGAGAGGCTGCACTACTTGGAG